>NC_092350.1:26861441-27167119 GCF_963676685.1 Mytilus edulis
TGTCGCGAAAAAAATAGATTGTTTTTCGCCATAGCCCCCCCCCCCTCCCCCCTCGAAAATCAAATGGTTGCTGCCTTATCTATTTTAATATAAAACGGGACCAGACTATTTATTCCATTGCCCCCACCCCCTCCTACTATCGGAAACAAACGAACGGCTTATCAAAATGTATAATTGGGTAAAAAAATGAAGAAAAATACACAAAAATGCAACCAAACGGAAAGGTTATTAAATAGTACGCTGTAAATATTAAAAGGGAGATAACTGAAGAATGGCATCGACAAAGATACAGGGTTTTATTTATAATCACAGAATAGCATTAATAGCAGCAGCTGGAGTCGGTAATTAACTATGTTATTTTTGTAATAACTTATTGTCTTGCTTCCTTGTCAAAGTATATCTTCGTAAAACTGTACCAAGAAGATCATTGTCATTATTAATATATTATAACCCCACTTTTCTATTTATAGAACCTTTTCGTATGCAGTAGTAAGTCTTGTTTTCTCAATATTCTGATCCATTCTGGCTAGCTCGATTTTATAAAAACAAAAGAGGATAATCATTATCTTTTATAACAATTGTATTATTTGGTTTTTTTTCTTTCTTTCTTTTGTGTTTACTTTTGTTAATTTTCTGTGTTGCTGGCACAGGCACTGAATTGTTTCTATCCATTGGAGACCAACTATCAACGTTGATAGTGTGTCTCCAATGGATAGAAACAAGTGCCTGTGGTTGCTGGTAAGGTTATATTTTATGAAAGGTCAACAATTAGTACATGTATCATGATCCATGGTATTTCGCATGGGGTTGGGGTTTGTTGATTTCTATCAAATGCAATGTATGCAAAGAAAAGGTAGACCGGCATAAATGATAGGCACTTTTCTTCTTGAATATAGTTCAAGTTTAATTGAATAGGTTGGGTTTTTTTCCATAGAAAAGATAACATTTATACAGGAATAGAATAGAATAGAATAGAATAGAATATTTTTATTTCCCAAATTACAGGGCCCATAAAGGGCATAAAATCAGATACAATTGATTTACATAATTGGTAACAACAACAATAGAGGCATATACATATATATTTGGAATATAAGCATTGGTCAGAATCAAGCTAAAAACCACATACATTGTATATAATTATTGTGAATAAAAGAATAATATGACGTTTTCTGTCTAATGGTATTAACTGTCAAATATTTCGTGAGATAAAGTTTAAATGTTACATGTAACCCAAGTTGTAAATAGTAAACCAGATATTAATTCAACTTAATTATATAATTGGATTAGCTGATTAGGTATAGGTACATGTATAGAGTATATATACACAGATATCAAATTGTTAAAGACCAGATAACGTGATTATTTACTTTATTGCTTTGTTTTGAACTTCCATCCTTTAAGCAAATATGTTTGACCATGTGTAAGTATGTATAATGAAACCTGTTTTGACGATATTCAATTTACCGTTCATCTCTGCCTTTATTATTTTTGAACTTAAAATCATCGCGTATGTCAACATGGTCAAGTACCGGAAAATTGTGCATATTGGAATATAAGCATGATAAGTACTAATCCGTTTTTTTTCTTAATTTAAAATAATATCACATATATTTCGATAAATTCTCTTTAAAAAAAGTTACAAGTGAACATATTAATCCCGGGGTAATAATTAGGACATTATAAGTAGAAAGAATTCAAGGGAAGTCATCCATTCGTATATTCTATTTCGTGTGAAGAGTAGTGTCTAAAGCAATGGATTACACAGAAGTCATGGAAATTGTACAAAATTTTCTTCTTGACCACAAAGCAGCATTGAGTATTGCATTAGGTGTTGGTAAGTTTAATTTCTTTAAATTGTATTACACTAGAAGTTGTCTTTTTTACCGTTGTCAGGCCTCAAGAGTTTAATTGCTTATTGACATACTGTGCTCAAATTTAAACCTAATTTTTTTTAGAACTGTGTTGACCGTTTTTTTTAAAGAATCTACATGGTACATAAAGGCTAACAGACGTTAGGGAAATCTCGCCGAAATCATCAACAAACTCTGTGAGAATATTAACTCTTTTTTTCATAGCTAAGAAGAATGCACTAAAAGTTATTCCCTGATCGAATATTTCATTTATTTAACTGTTCCTCTGTTTTGGAATTAATAATCGAGTTACAATTAAGTAAGTTGATAGTTGAATATACGTTTTTTTCTGTAATTGTCATAATTTTTATTTAATCATTAGATTTACTTCCAATTTAGGTGTAACATTGGTATGTGTAAGACGTTACGCAGCTGGTGTAAGGTATACCAACACAACGACCAGATTAGATGGAAAACATGTGATCATTACTGGTGCTAATGCAGGAATAGGAAAAGAAACAGCCATCGATTTGGCTAACAGGGGTAAGTGTGCATACCTCGTTAAGTAAGTCATTTCATAGGATACACGTAGGTTATAATACAGGAATGATTTCTGCAGTATCAAATGTTTCATTGTTTTTCCGTTATTTGTTGCATTTTATTTTGGGAATTTTTGGGATGGAAGTCGCATTTCTGATACTATAATGTATGAATTGTGAACTCTGAAATAATAATATTGTATAGTAGGTCAGTGAGGTATATTTTTCCGATGACGACATGTTTTCACAAATGTTTTCCACAGTATCAAAAGTTGTCAGTATGACTATATTTTATTTGATGGACTATATTTTTGTACTATTAGGGGTAGGTATTCGTATTTCTGATAATGTTATAATGAATAAACCTGAAAATGTAATTTTATGATGAAAGTACAGTATTTACCTCCATAAAAATACTTATATTTTAAAGATTTTTTAAGAATTACTTTAGTTAGTCGTAAAAGAACGCCAATATAGGTATAAAAAAAGTAAGACGAAATGATGAATTAGTGCATGATTGAAATGTATCTGTCCCTTTTGTAATCTAGATATTTTTCCAATATTCGTTTAGAAAAGACACTTGATAAATCATGCATGTACACGTACACATTTTTCGAAATTTTGTTGATTTTCGATATTAGAAGTTTTGTTAAAATGTATACACGTTCATTCTCTCTACTATTATTCTGATAACTTGGATCGATACATGTGTATTACACATTGTTAGTCTCTTAGTATCATATCTCTGTCATGCCTCTGTTGTGAACGAACGGCTATATCCAATTTACTGATGCGTCACAGTTCAATTTGGAGTCCTCATCGCGGTTCGCGTTAAAGTCATTTTCGGCACTACTAATATAAGAATAAGGGGATGTGGTTGGAGTTCCAATGAGGCAACTATCCACCAAAGTTGAAATGTGTGGATGTAAACTATTAGCTTTTCCGCGGCGGAGCATCCGAGAAACCCGTTAGATTCGTACAACTCGGGTTAACTTGAGTTAAAAAATCAGTGATAATGTTCATGTGCACAACCGCCCAGAACCGAAGTGAAATTAAAACTTTTCTGAGTTGACTTCGTTGCATTTGATGCCATACACTAGTTCTGCAACTTACATTTGTACATACTAAGATTCAGATTCAGACTTTCAAAATCGAAGATATAGATATTGAAGTGGTTGTTAACTTTCTCATTATGACGTCGAAAAGGACCAACTTACTTTAAATAAATTTTTTATTCTTGGTAAATCCAATTATTGAAATTATACTTTTTTCTGCATGTCTTATAATTGATTAACATCACCGACTGTATATTTACTCTTGATTCTAATATGACATGCTTCTTTCGCTTTGTAAACAACACCGTAATAAAATTCTCGATATATCTATACTTAGCGCAGACTCAGAAATATACATAATAATGGCTGTTACAATATACGTCCTAAGTAAATACACATGTATTGGAACCTCTTTGCACACATGTATTGGAACCTCTTTGCACACATGTATTGGAACCTCTTTACAAACCCTTTGCAAACCCTTTGCCAATTTTATTGTTTGAAAATTGCAATTAAAAAAGACAAAATAGCTTTTATTCTTATTCGCTCAGGATAAAATTCGAATATCACGGCCCAGGCCATGTGTAAATGTCTAACAATATATGGCTCTCATGAATTATTTCTTAATTTTAACTGGAATGACTGTGTTGGTTTTACCGGTGACAATTGTTCAAATGTTTGTGTCCAGCTTTTAATCATAGAATCTTTGTTTTGATTTGAAAATTTCATAATAGGTCAAGTTTCGGGGTTAGAACATTTGAAAAACCGATGGTTTACGAATTAGGCGATGTCTTTTACCAATCTACTATTGGGTAGTGTATAATAATTATTACTTGCTATAATTTATCTCAACGTATCGACGGATCGACGGGTATCACACATGGAGCAGAATCTGATAACTCTTCTGGAGCACATGAGATTCGAGTTGCCCAGTCTTAACATTTCTATGTTGTCTTTTGTAAACTGTTTTTATTTTAATATTTTGATCGTTGTTTCATTGGCACTGCCAGTATACTATAGACTTATGAGTTTGAATATATATGTATATAAATATACATATATACCTTTTGTTAGGAGCCAAGGTCACGCTTGCCTGTCGAGACATGAAAAGAGCACAAGATGCAGCAGACGACATCAAACAAATTACCGGGAACCAAAATATTACAGTCAAACAACTGAATCTAGCCTCACTGAAGTCGGTGAGAAGTTTTGCTGAAGATATCAACAAAAACGAGACGAGGCTAGATGTATTGATAAACAATGCAGGTAAGTAAACTATGCAGTCGTATATTTGACAAAATGCGCAACAGCTCATCAAGATAAAAGCTATGGGTTTTTTTTCTGGACAAATTTTTTTTTTCGCCTGCGGCGAAAAACGATCTATTTTTTTCCCGACAGGTCGAAAACAATTTTTTTCTTTCTATTTTAGCATTACATATAGTGGCAGCTAAGGGTGAAACAAACAATTTTTTTTTCTCAGAATCAAAAACAAATTATTTTTTTCTCCAAAAACTGGAAACAAACTTTTTTTCCAAAACTAGAGGCTCTAAAGAGCCTGTGTCGCTCACCTTGGTACATTTGTATATGTGAATATTCAACAAAGGACACAGATGGATTCGTGACAAAATTGTGTTTTGGTGATGGTGATATGTTTGTAGATCTAACTTTACTGAACATTCTTGCTGCGTACATATATCCCCATCTATAATGATTGGCCCAGTAGTTTCAGTTAAAAGTGTTAGTAAAAATTTACAAATTTTATGAAAATTGTTAAAAATTGACTATCGATTCGTCTGAAATTTTCAGGGCAGATAGATCTTGACCTGATAAACAATTTAACCCATGCCAGTTTTCCTCTTAATGCTTTTGTTTTTGAGTTATAAGCCAAAAACTGCATTTTATCCCATGTTCTATTTTTAGCCATGGCAGCCATCTTGGTAGGTTGACCAGGTCAACAGACACAATTTTTAAACTAGATACCCCAATGATGATTGTGGCCAAGTTTGGTTTAATATGGCGCAGTAGTTTCAGAGGAGAAGATTTTTGTAAAAGATAACTAAGATTTACGAAAAATGGTTAAAAATTGACTATAAGGGGCAATAACTCCTAAAGGGGTCATTTGACCATTTCAGTAATGTTGACTTATTTGTAAATCTTATTTTGCTGAACATTATCATGATTATTGCTGTTTACAGTTTATCTCTATCTATAATATTTTTCAAGATAATAACCAAAAACAGCAAAATTTCCTTAAAATTACCAATTTAGGGGTAGCAACCCAACAACAGGTTGTTCGATTCATCTGAAATTTTCAGGGCAGATAGATCTTGACCTGATAAACAATTTTACCCCATGTCAGAATTGCTCTAAATGCTTTGGTTTTTGAGTTATAAGCCAAAAACTGCATTTTACCCCTATGTTCTATTTTTAGCCATGGAGGCCATTTTGGTAGGTTGACCAGGTCACCGGACACAATTTTTAAACTAGATACCCCAATGATGATTGTGGCCAAGTTTGGTTTAATATGGCGCAGTAGTTTCAGAGGAGAAGATTTTTGTAAAAGATAATTAAGATTTACAAAAAATGGTTAAAAATTGACTATAAAGGGCAATAACTCCTAAAGGGGTCATTTGACCATTTCGGTAATGTTGACTTATTTGTAAATCTTATTTTGCTGAACATTATCATGATTATTGCTGTTTACAGTTTATCTCTATCTATAATATTTTTCAAGATAATAACCAAAAACAGCAAAATTTCCTTAAAATTACCAATTTAGGGGTAGCAACCCAACAACAGGTTGTTCGATTCATCTGAAATTTTCAGGGCAGATAGATCTTGACCTGATAAACAATTTTACCCCCATGTCAGAATTGCTCTAAATGCTTTGGTTTTTGAGTTATAAGCCAAAAACTGCATTTTACCCCTATGTTCTATTTTTAGCCATGGTGGCCATCTTGGTTGGTTGACCGGGTCACCGGACACAATTTTTAAACTAGATACCCCAATGATGATTGTGGCCAAGTTTGGTTTAATTTGGCCTGGTAGTTTCAGAGGAGAAGATTTTTGTAAAAGTTAACGCAGGACGACGACGGACGACGACGACGACGGACGACGACAGACGCCGGACGCAAAGTGATGAGAAAAGCTCACTTGGCCCTTCGGGCCAGGTGAGCTAAAAAACCATAGACCCCCGCCCCCCCTCCCAGAAAATCAAATGGTTGCTGCCTAATAGTAAAAAAACAAACCTGTACAGTGATATGTGTAAAAGAGGAAGGTCAGTTGCTTTTTACATACAAGCTTTTTCAGAATTGTTAGATATACCTAAAAACTGCAATATTGACATCAAGCATAGGAGGACATCTTAAATTGACATTTTACGAGACTGAAAAAAAACCCTGTACATTTGGTGGTTTTTTTTTTTGCCTTTTTTGTTATGTTTTTTTGTTTTGTTTTATGAAGAAGTTCGACAATGTTACAAACATATTCCGTCTTCACGCTTAACTACAAGACCCGAACACCAGGACAGGCTTTCGACCTTGTAAAATTCTTCTCATCAAGCCAGAAAAATTCAATTAAAATTGTCGAAAAATTGAGCTTCGGGCTTGTGGATTCTTTAGTTTTATATTGTGAAGTCTGTAGGCCAATCCTATGTATACGTATACGTAGTCATTGCATTTCAACGGAAATTTTGATTTATAGGAATAATGAGATGTCCTTACTGGAAGACAGATGACGGATTTGAGATGCAGAATGGAGTCAATCATTTAGGACACTTTCTATTGACTAATTTATTATTAGATAAGCTGAAGATATCTGCTCCAAGCAGAGTTGTAACAGTATCATCTTTAGCACATGAAAGTAAGATCATTTTTAGTATTAATCAAAGTGACAACGTAAATGTATGATACTTTCAAAACCAAAGATTCTTAACGATTGTTTTTGCAATTTCATCCTAAGATTTAGAGTCAAAAGTCATGTACAAAAACGAGCCATTTCATAAATTAAGGGACTGGTGAGGCCAGAAAAAAACCCACTCTCTACATAGATACATCAGGGGCAGTATAAAACGACTGTTTGCATGTCTTTACGCTAAATCCATTGGATGTCGGACGTGTACCGATTAATAATTCAGTCTTAGATGCATGATGAGTTCAGCATTCCTCAACTGATTGTTATAATTTGTTATTGTGTTGTATTGTAACACCACTGTCCAGGGTTAGGGGAGGGTTAGGCGCCTGCTAACATGTTTAACCCCGCCACATGCTATGTGTGCCTGTCCCAAGTTAGGAGCCTGTAATTCAGTTGTTGTTTATGCGTTTGCTTTTTGTATAGTTTGTTATTGTGTTGTTGTGTTGCATGTACCAATGTTGAAAGTTAGGGGAGGATTGGGCGCCTCTCAAACGTTTTAACCTCGCCATCCACCTTTTGTATGTGCCTGTCCTAAGTCAGGAGCTTGTAATTCAGTGGGTCATTTATTGCTGAGTAACGTATTTGTTACATGCCGCTAGATCTCTCGTTTGGATCGTTTTACATTGTGATTCGGGGCATTTTATAGCTGACTTTGTGGTATGGGCTTTGCTCATTATTGAAGGCCGTACGGTGATCTATCTCATTGGCAGTCATACCACATTTTCCCTTATATATTCAGTACGTAAGCCACAAGATTTCGGAACTAGATGTCTTTGGTATATGTTAAGAACCGTAATCTTATTTGATTTTAACTCAATATCAAAACCTAAATTTGTATCTTTTAGAATTTAAATTGATATAAGACTGAAATGTCAAAAATGTCTAAGTAACGTATAACCAAATAAAACATAAACACTTTCATATTTTATGTTTCGTTTGGTTATACTAAGATATTTTTGGGAAAGGAATCAAAAACAAAAGCGCAACAGTAAAAAGGACGGAGAATACATCTTAACATATTTACTTTGAAAATGATGTATGTACAGTTGTACAATAGCCTGGCAGTTCCTAAATATAAAATAAAGAGCCTCGTTCTACTTGTTAATGTCATGTGATGATAAAGAAGTAAATAATAAATAAATGATAACTTGGTAGAGTATGTTGAATTTACGTACAATACAAATTGCCTCGGTCACAATATCTCTGATTCGTCTACAGTAACTCACTGCATCTACTACATTCAATGCTTGTTTTGGGCAATGTTTCGTCAAGCGTGTAAAAGTAAATTCAGTTAGCAAAAGTACTAGAAGCTCGTTCCAAATTATTGAACCATGAAATTTTCAACACGAGTTTTATTTTTTATGTTTTTATGTTTTAATATATAAACAGGAACGACATAGTTGATTTCAATACACATAAGAGCCCACTACAAATACAAGATATACATGTAGAATAAGAAGATGTGGTATGATTGACAACGATACAACCCTCCACCTAATACCAGAGGACTAGCAACTACGGCATTAACAACTCATTTGTTTGGGCTTCCTTGACATTTATATTTAAGCACAAGAATACGTTATTTTAGATAGAAAATATCAAAAATTCTTTACTGTATAATATTATATATACCGCTAGAAAATAACATTATGCGATATCAGAAAGAAAAACACCTACCATTAACGTGATTGGAATAAGTACATGTACTGCTATGTACTTTCTATTTACATATGATATTTTTATACTTTGAAGGAGGAAAGATGAACTTTGACGATCTGAACATGGAAAAGAATTATGATTCTGGTAACGCGTATTCACAGAGTAAACTTGCAAATGTACTTTTTTCCAGTGAATTGGCAAAGAAACTCCAAGGTGAATATAACATAAGCGTTCAAGATATGTTCATTGTTTTCTAATTGTAGGATAAATTTAGTTGCAGATGTTAAATATTGGCGTTAAGTGTTTTACTGTAGAGTATTGGGATACACTCTGGGTAGGGAAGCTTGAATTGCCTCAATATCGGTTGTATCTCAAATTTCCTTTAATTCCTAAGTTTGTGAAGGTATTAAAGTCACATGGAACGTTTTTCCTGTAATTATAGCACTACGATTTTTTTTAAAATAAAGTGACATGTAGATGATGGAGTCAATTTTTTCTTTCTTTTTATGGCATTTTTCATGAGTTCCCATTTATTAGTTCAACTTTGTTACAAACTGTCCAAATCGATAAATAATATCTTCTTAATACGTTTTTACCCTTTCTTTCATCTTGTATTGCCTTTCGCAGTTACACTGTGTGGTTGTCGAATATCACGGCGTCATGGTATATGTAACTTCATAAGCAAATCTTTATAATTTTCGTCACATTGAAGATTGATTACTGTGTTTATTTTGTATCAAAATAACTGGTCAGTTCTTTCACCATGGAACATCAGTTTTCTTCAATAGCAATAAACTACAAGGACAGAAATATAATTCAAAATCTTAACCACACAGGGAATAAATGTGTCGAGTTTTTCGGAAAAAATGTTCGAAACATTATGACGGACATCAGATGCTTAGTAATTGTGAAGGCAACCATAGTCAGGGTTCAGCTTCTAAAACAAATCCGAGATCCAAAATTAAACCGAGTGGGAAGTCATGAATCTGAATACAAATTGGCATGTTTCTGATGCACTGTACAATGGCTATTTCAGCCTGTTTTATATTGCTTGTTAAGTAAT
This sequence comes from Mytilus edulis, assembly GCF_963676685.1. Classification (NCBI taxonomy): domain Eukaryota; kingdom Metazoa; phylum Mollusca; class Bivalvia; order Mytilida; family Mytilidae; genus Mytilus; species Mytilus edulis. The sequence continues at coordinate 26,871,523 of NC_092350.1, forward strand.
GGCATCATTGGCATTCGTTGGTGGTGATTTTAATAACACTTTATCTCAATAATAGGCACATGTTCATTTAATGTGCATATGCAATTGCAATTGATAATATTTAATGCTTGTGCATTTTATATTTTAACAGGAACGGGCGTGACGACATATTCTTTACACCCAGGAGTTATAAATACAGAGCTATCTAGACATGTAGCACAGAGTATTGGATGGAGAATGCTACTTTCAGTGGTAAGACCGTTGATCAAAACTCCAAATGAAGGAGCTCAGACGACCATATATTGTGCTGTAGATGAATCTCTATCTGGGGAAACTGGCAAATATTACAGGTGAGTAGACCCGTGTAATGGGTGATAGGAAAACCATACTAAACGCTGAAAGGGAACATGAAACAAAACAGAAAAACATGAAGGGATATTGCAATGTTACATGTTGTAATGTTTTTTTTATTAAAGGATATGAGCAAATCAGCTCTAATACGGATGTACCAACATGTGCAATACTAATGACATTTCACTGTGACAGTCGATATAAATCGAGAATTAATATTGCTTTTGAGTCTCGGGTCCAATACAGCTAACCTCGAATCTAAAACAGCTTCAATACAAAAACAGCCAGTAAATAACACTAAGTTATATCGACTTAATTGAAGCTTTAAGTTATTATGTACAAAATATGAATGTTCTTGTTTGGATAATTATATCTAAAGAAAATGTTATAAAAATGTCCATATCTATTATAAGACTACTTGAAAAACAAAGTTTAACCTTCTTGGACTTGTTTGGCTTGATAAATATTTTGATATGAGCGTCACTGATGAGTCTTATGTAGACGAAACGCGCGTCTGGCGTACTAAATTATAATCCTGGTACCTTTGATAACTATTTCATAAATGAAACATTTTATTTCGATGATATTTTATAACATGAACCAAATTTGCGAACTTCGGGCATTATAATACCAATGAATAATCCTAGATTTCTATTTGATATGTTAATTTTTTTATAATTGCAGTGATTGTGCAAAAAAGACACCATCAAAAGAAGCACTTAATGATGAAAACGCAAAACGCCTTTGGGAGCTTTCTGAAAAAATGGTTGGCCTTTAACAATGACACAAACTTGATGGTAATTAAAGACATAACATGCCAGGACAGAACAGCCATCAGCCAAAGGGAAACACAACCAGAAGTACGACCATTTTTAAGGAATACTATTTAGAATACATAATGCATAAAACTAAACCCACAAAGGTTGTAAACCAGAACAATGCTACCTCATTTTTACTTTTGTATGAATGATACATATAATAAATTCATTTTGAACTAAAGAAGACTGATTTAGAATGTTTCATTTTAAAATTTCTATTTTGCTTTTATGTTAACAGTTACATGTAACAAGACAACAAATTTTCTGCAAACTATCGAAGTTTGAGTCTGTAAGAAGGATACTTAAAGGTGTTTTTTTTAAGTTTTTATAAAGACTGTATTGTATATTGGAAACTCCTTTAGACTAAAAAGTCAAGCATTTGAAGGTATTTAAAATCAAATTATTGTTAAATCTATAAAGGGATACATGAAATTTTATTGTAGGTCGAGAGGCAGGAAACAGCATTATATCGTTTGTTTTGAACAACTTTGCATCTTAGTAAATAAAGAGCATAGATACTACTGGTGATGATAGTTCGAATGCTATTCCATATTTCTTTTTGAAATATTGTTAAGTAACACAGAAGGCAGTATAATAGTACTTTGACATACACCTCATTTATAGCATACAATTGTACAATGAAGTTTCAAAAACTTTATAATCAAGACACCAAAAACGTTGATAAAGAAAAAAACAAGAGGCACCCACCAGCCCAAGAGCTCATCTTGTAAATAAATACAATTTTTATATTTATTTTACTTACAAATTATTATTTCGGGTTTGTTGATTGTTTATAGATATCATTGTGCTTGATATCTATGCCACTTCTTACGTTTCTCGATCTTGTTTTTTTGAAAATGCAAACATAGGATAATAACTCCAATTAAACGTTTACTGCCGATTTCGGCCTATTGATTTGATTGTAGATCTTATTTTGCTGAACATTTGTGGCGTTTACAGTTTTTCTCTGTCTTTTATGTGTTTTTTTTTAGTAATAATGGGTACACATCACCTTTCATAGGCAATAGCTCGTATGTGAAGATGTTATTGTGATGATATATTTTTTCTCGGCATTATTATAGTTTGCATAAAAAAACTCATAAAAATTGGATACACATGTCTGTTGAGGGCTTTTACTCCAATAAAGGGTATATCGACAATTTCATAACGGTATGATGACGATGATGATGACGACACATAATTCTGACTCAGGTCGTTCAAGTCTTTGTTTTTACACTATAATTCAGTGTTCAGCGCGAAGAAGCACCATCTGATTTGATTCGACATGAGTTGAAAGCCATCAATAAATTTAACGGTCGCGAGTAAACCCAAATCTCTGACACACGGCTAATAACTTTTTGCGTCATATTAGTGTTTTGATATATACGACTAATCAGTGGTGTGCAATTTAAATCAGTTGAAATGCTAAATATCTAGCCGAAGAGCATTGAAAACCACAAATTTCGAAAACTCAGCCGTGTGCTCAATAATTGAGTCGGGGTTTTCGTTACTACACATTACGATAACCATTTCTAAATTCTTTAAGCTGCTGGTGTTGTCACCTTGTCCAAACATGACATGACGTCTTTATCTTTATGGCGACATTGTTTTAATTAGAGTCTGTGAATTAAGATTCAAATTTCTTTTCATTTGAATTGCCTTACACATTGTTTAACTTTATAGGTCCTTTTAACAATTTCTGTACGGTTTTGGTTTTGCGAATGGTTGAATGTCATGTGGTGACCTAAATTTGCTTACGATAGCGACCCGTTGTCTCTGGTTGATAGCTGTCTCATTGGTTATTATACCACATCTAATTCTTAATTTTATATTGTAAGTAACAGGTTGCTAGTTAGTTCTAGAATTGATTCACACATGCGTATACTTAAGCTGACAATGGGGTATATTATAAAATAACAAACCAACAGGTCATATTGGTTTGAAATATTGAACATAAATTATATCCAATAACAAGAACAAATCAAGCTTTATGTACAACTTTATATTTGCCATCGCTGCATTCATCTACAATATATAATGCGCTTGTATCAGTACAATTATTCATAATTATTTCTATCTTTGTTATGTATGTTTTGTAGTGTTTTGGTCAAGTTTCTCGACCAATTTTATACTTCTATTATTTTTGGCAATATCGAGAGCTGTCAGTCCCGATTCATTTTTAAGATTTACATCAGCGTTGTTTTCCAACATTAAATTCACTAAGTCTTCTCTATTTTTATCACATGATATATGAAGGGGTGTAACTTTATCGAAAGTACTTTTATTAACATCAGCGCCATATTGTAGCAGCAATTCTGCAACATTTTTATGGCCATTGAAACAGGAAACATACAGGGGTGTTAAACCACCAACCATGGAAAGGTTAATATCTGCATTATGATCTAGGAGAATTTTCACAACCTCTTCATTGCCATTATAACTTGAAATATAAAGAGGCGTCGATGACTTTTCAGTTGCAAGATTAACATCAGGGCGATATTTGAACAACAGTTCAATTACTTCAAGATTACCATCTTGACATGCCATATACAGAGGGGTCATGCCAACATTGTTTTGGGTATTGATATCAGCTCCGTATCTTAATAAGTATTCGGCTAAATCATAGTATCCATTATCGCATGCGACATTAAGAGGTGTCAACCCTGCAACTGACCGATGATTAATATCTGCATCTTTTTCTAGGAGGTATTGAACGGTGGCTATGTCATTTTGTTTACATGCAGCGTATAGTGGAGTAAAGCCTTCTTTAGTTTCAATATCCACATCAGCATCATTTTTAACACTGTTGATCATGATATCTAACACATCCATGTGTCCACAAGTACTAGCCAGGTACAGTGGTGTAATGCCCGTGTCATCGCTTTCTGTCAAGTTTGCTTTATACTCTAAGAGCAAGTCTACTATGTCCTTGTGGTTGTTCTGGCATGCAATATGTAAAGGAGTATATCCTTTATTTGTTTTTATATTGACATCAGCATTGCGTTTAAGTAGAAATTCGACTGCATCTTTATGATTGTGTTCACATGCTACATACAATGGTGTGGCTCCAATATCATCGGTAACGTTTATTTCGGCTTTATATCTCAACAATAATTCAGCAACTCTGCGATGACCTTGATGTGCTGCAATATATAAGGGAGTAAAACCACCTTGCCGCTTTTGGTTTACATCAGCATGGTTATTCAATAGAAGCTTCACAACTAGATCATGTCCTTCCATAGAGGATATAAATAATGGCGAACTTCCTTTAGTACGACAAAGGTTCACATCAGCGTCATTATTTAGAAGTAAGGATACGACTCCTTCGTGACCATTCTCAGAAGCAACATACAACGGTGTGCATCCATTGGGTAAACATTGGTTGATATTAGCATGGTAACATAGCAGTAGTTCTACAATTGGGGTATGTCCATTATTGCATACTATATGAAGAGGAGTGTCCCCTTTTTCAACTACATGATTAACAAAAGCAAAATGTTCGAGAAGCATGTGTACGACATGTGTATGACCATTACGACACGCAATATAAAGCGGTGATAAACCACCTTTTTTTGTCTGATTGACATCTGCTTTGTTTTTCAGTAATAACGCTGCAATAGCTGTATGTCCATTTTCACATGCGATATAAAGCGGAGTATAACCGAAGTCTGCAGCTAAATTTACTTCTGCATTGTTCTTAAGAAGTAACTGAACATCTTCTAAGTATCCTTTATGACAAGCCATGTACAGGGCAGTTACACCACTCTTCGTTATTTTATTAATGTCGGCATTATTGTTAAGCAAATGTGAAACGACAGCTAAGTGGCCATTATATGATGATATGTGTAATGGCGTAACTCCGTCCTCATTTTCCTGATTTACTTCGATTCCGTGTCTCAGTAGCCAGTCTACAACGTTTATATGTCCGCTTTCACAGGCACTATACAACTGCCCAAAACCGGTTGTACTATGGACAGAAGTATTAGATTGCTCATTGTGCAGTACATCGATAACATCTGTATGTTTATTCATGCTTGCAGCATAAAAAGGTGTGTAACCTTCATCTGTAGCCTGGTTTATATTAGCATACTTCGTTAATAGAAATTTGACTAGCAATGTATGACCTCGTTCAGACGCAATATAAATAGGCGTAACCCCACCGCTCATTGTTTGATTAACATTGGCAAAGTTGACCAATAAAATGTCTGTAATATGCTTGTTTCCGTTGTAGCATGCAACGTGTAGGGGCGTGACTCCTTTGTCAGTAGTTTTGTTAGTATCTGCTTTCTTGTTCATTAACATTTCAACTAGATCTGAATTTTGATGAAAACAAGAGACATGCAATGGAGTTGCACCAGCACGTGTAGGCTGATCAACATTTGCGCCTTTCTCCAATAAAATCCGTGCTATTTCCTTGTTCTGTTTCTTGCATGCGATAAACAATGGAGTGATTCCTTCCTTTTGAGGTTGATTAACGTCTCCATAATGTTCTATTAAATTCTCTACAATATCAAGATGACTTTGTTTACATGCGGCATATATTGGCGTCTCTTCAGTAATTGTTTCTTGGTTGACGTCTGTGTGATTCTTCAACAGTAGTTTTACAATATCTTGATGTCCAGAGTAGCTTGCAGCCCACAGAGACGTTTTTCCATTGCTTGAGATGCCACTGGACAAATTTCTACCTTGCGTTGTAACGAAAAATTCTACAATGTCATAGTAACCTAACTTGGAGGCCACATATACTGAATCAATGTTATGTGTATGTATGTCCATCATTTTAGAGGTTTTTGATAAATATGATATAAAATGCTTCCTAAAAGATTCATTTGTCATCTGAAGACAGGAGAACACATCCCAAGATTTTCCTTCCTTCAAATCCTTAATCATCCGTTCCACAAAGCTTTTGTCATGATTGAAGTCTATCGTTATGCCTACTCTTTCACAAAGGGGAACAGCAAACGTGCATAAAACTACTCTACTATAAACGACATCAGAATCACCGTATTTGAGAATGCAGTCGGTATGTTTTTCGCCAAAGTACCGACAAAGAACTTCAAACATTTTGATATGAGAAACCGTGTACTCTTTCTTCGATTCTTGAATAAATAAACCTTTAAGGTTTTTTATACCATGTATAATATAACTTGAGAAAGACGGCATGGTCGTAGATGTTGTTTTAAAGCACATCTGAAATATGCTTTGCATCTTTGCTTTGTTTTCGGTATTGGTAATGTACTCTCTTTTTATTTTATTGTTCAGTAGAATTAAGAGAAGCATGAAAAAGTAGCAGTACTCATCATTCTTGTATAGCGCATTCATATATTTTACTATATTTTCATACGGACTTCTAATAAAATCTATTTCCATAGATGTATCTCTTTTTTGATGAAAGAGTCTACATATAAGAGGGAAATAATCTACCGGAAGAGCTTTGCCGAACATTTTGTCTAACTCCATACGCTGATTATATGAATTCCAAATCAGCTGAAATTCATTCAGGCTAAGCGACAACTCATCACTTGACATGTTACATTCAATTGCTCCTAAGTTTAATAAAATATTTCTAGCATTCTTGTTCCCATACACGTTTGAGTGTATAGTGATGACAAATTTTGAATCCGGACAATCTCTTAATTCTGATATGATTGCATCTCCAGAGTCTTCCCAAAGTTCTAGCATAGAAAGATTCATATTACAAATACCAAAAATATCCTCAATAATATAAAAGTTCTTTCGTTCGTTTTGTTTGATATTCAAAATATCTTTTGGGTTTGTTACAGGTATAAGTTCAAAGCCATTTCGAAGGAATGACAAAGCATTGTGCTGAAGTGTGAATGACTTTCCTATCCCAGAATTCCCCACCAAAACAACAACCTTGTGATCTTGTATTGTTTGTGATATGGATTTGGTTGCTTTAGTTTCTACAAATCTTGCATCTAGCGTTTTCCACTCTAATATTATATCTACAATGATATAGATTATAATTTTACTGAAGACATAGAACTATACATATGGAAAAAGATTTGTACTTTAAATATGATTTAGAAAGCAGGTCCTAAGATGGGTTATTTGTTCAAAATGGTTTTTTTTTCGTCAAAGAGGTGTCTACATTAAAAAAGATATTACAGGGTATATCCTCAATAGTCCATTTACCGATTTGGTTCTGTTATTACACACTTTTTAAACAAATTACTTCCCTTTGTCAATCGTAGATTGGTTCCATACCGGACAAAAATGGTTTTTGCCAATGCAAAACATGATGAATTGAAAGTGATGTATCGGCGCTTTAACTAATTTTTCATGAAAAATAATTTCTGATGTCAAACGTATTTCGCTGAACAACAAATTAATGTAATTAAAAGATTTGAAAACCTTCAAGATTACTCACATTACACGCAGGAAAATTTGCTCTTTCTGCTAGCTCTCCATTTAAAAAAAATTTATGTCCCTCATAAGGGAGACAGCTACGAGAAGGGATCTCTAATTACAGGGTCAATTACGGGAATTTGCAAATAGCCTATTAATCTTGAAAGTAAAAGTTGACAAATGAATTTTATAGCTTATTGATGCAGTGAATTGCATTGTTTTACGTTTTAGCATAACGGGGCCCTTTGTATCTTATTATACGGTACTGGTTTTTGCTCATTGTCATAGACCGTACCTTCTTCCGTTATTATTCACAGCTTTGTCCTTTAGTCCCGTTGTGTAGTTGTCTTCTTGGAAAATGAAACCTCCCTCGGCCCCTTTATTATTTTCAAAGAAAAACAGGGGATGGTCAGAATCACAGAAGTGATCACAGAAACAATCGCGAACAAAAACTGTAGCTTATATTGAAAACTAAAACCTGTAACCTGGTAAGAAAAATGTACGAACTCCCATATAACTCAAAAGTGGTCTCAATTTGTAGCTAAATACTGGTTTGAATACGGTACAGGTATTTTTTAAGTATTATGCGTACATAATCAATTATAAATGAATTAGTAGATAATACCATGCATTTTGTTAGACAGCGAATCATCTCCACGGCTAACTTCATCCATTAAGTTCCTAATGTCTTCAATGATATATTCAAAATCTTTTCGCTTTAAAGTTTCGACTTTGCCACATATTACCATTAACTTTTCCATTGTTTGATGAGGAATCTCAGGGTTGCTCATTATAGTTTTCCTCACGTCAATCAATTTAACCAGTAAACTAACGTAAACGGAATCTAAATCTGCTTTTTTGAAGACGTCACATTCATCTTTCGAAACTTTACCAGCAATATACTCAATAGCCTAAAAAATATATTGTAAGGTGAATATCTTTGCTTGTGTGGTTCATATATGTTTTTTTATAATAAGGATTAGGCCGTTGATTTTCATGTTTGAATTGTTTTACACTAGTCATCTTGCAATGGGGTCCTTTAAAGCTTGCTGTTCGGTGTGAGCCATATATTCAATGGTGCTTGAAACTTTAATCGAATTCAATCTCATTTTTTAAAATTACAATTACAAGGACCAGAGGCGGATTTAGATGGGTCCCCTTATCTGGGAAAAATTGGTTGATTATTTAAGGGAATCCCTGAAGCATGACCAGAGAGGGCCGCCTCTTAGGCAGTCAGTGGGCCTCATTTATAAAATTTTCAAGATCCGCCACTGAGGACGACCAAGAAAAACTCTAATGACAGGTGTTTTTGTGTTGTTTTTTTTTTTTGTTGTTTTGTATTTTTATATGTCCAGTCGCACGTGCTGTAGTAAATTTTAGATGTACATGTACGTGTGTCGTGAAAATGATAAAAATCATACCACACTAATTACCTTTGTTATAGTTCCCCAGTGTCTTTCGAATTCATCTAATCTCATGGAAGTTTTGGCTTTACTGTTGATGTAATTATAGTAGTAGAAAATAGTAGACACACTTTTCTCAACAGAAGTATCTGGGTCTGGAGGCAACACGTTCTGGACTTTGATATATGTCAAATGCTGGATGAGAAGAAACTGGAGACTCAAGTCAAACGACGAGGATTTCACTTGAGAATTTCCTAAAACAAAAGAAGGATATGTTACATAAATGGAGATACGTTTACAATGTTTTCATCGTGCAGACGCAGAAAGAGCATACATTTGCTTTACTTACTTTCTGTGTAGCGTAGCAGACGCGACTATATTGGTGTTCTGGAACTAATTCATCGTGTTCAGCTTTAACCAAAATTTTAATTTCATTTGATAACTTCAAAAAACAATCGTTTGATTTGATCATGAACATTGATAAAACAAATAATTCGTATAATTTATAAACCATCGTATCAGGTTGAGTCCCCGTAATAAATCCGTTCAAAGGCAGAACATTCTATTATATAAGGTTATATTTTGCATGAATATATTCATTATATACCAACTGAGGACCAGCTCCGGTTGCGTGATTTTCTCGCTGCGTTGAAGACCCATTGGTGGCCTTCGGCTGTTGTATACTCTCCTGTCAGGTTGTTGTCTCATTCTCAACTTTATCATTGTATTCAATAATATTGTATAATAAAAATAAGAAGATTTTGAATTTGCCAATGAGACCGCTATCCAAATCTACAACTGTAATAGTTTATCAAAGACCGATGCTACATCCTACTCAATTACCTGAAGGAGGAAACATTACTTCTTCCCAGTGAAAGTTGAATATGACGTTCTTTTTAGTCAGATGTTGTAACACATGTTTGTATTGGTTAAGTCTGCTACACAACTGATCTGGCGGGAACTTCTTATCAAACAAAACTCTCATAGCCCTTGGAGCTAACCTTAACATGAGGTTTGTAAACTTAAGATAATACAGTTCCTCATCTGTTATAGTTGACAATTCGAACCTTGAAAGAAAACGAAGGATAAAACATTTCAACATTAACCTTAACATCAAATATTGTATTTGTTTATATCTTGTTATAACAAAGCTGTTTAAAGCATTATCTATACTGTCTAGCGTTTTAGAATAACATAATATGATAACATTGCCACCTTTTATCTTTATGACTTTGTATTCTATTGTTATTCAATATATTTTTTATATGATTATTTTGGATAAAATTTCAATAGCGTTCAAACTACAAAGTGATACTAGTATTATACAAAATGAATTTTGCGGGGTGACACAGTTAATTATCATATACAATGATGATGTATACCTCCCATGGTAAAAACTGGCAAAGAAAAAAGGCAACTGACAGTACAACACTCCAAATTAAAAAAAACAACAGATCATATATTGTCGTAGACAAATTCTGTTTAGAGGATCGCAACCTATGTTGTCCCCTAGAAGTCTAAAGTTTTTTTTGTCGTTGGTCAGCTGTCTCATCGACGGATAACCAACATCTTTTATTCACAATCATTGTCTCTCTGTTGGTGTCCATGTTCATTAACTTACGGTGAATTTCCAATCACGTCTGGAGGAATTACGGGAACATTTTCAATTTCTGTAATTGCATCTATATGATTTGTCCTGGTACCCATATTAATTTTCTGTCGAGTTATCAGAAATTAACCATCCTGTAATGGTATACATCATTTATATTCAACATGCAAACACATTCACTATCAATTCATTGTTATGCTAATTGTTTCGAATATACATGTACACGTAGTAACGAAAGACTGTCATGGCCAAGAACGCATTTGTCAAAAATAAAAGTTTCTCATTGGGAAAGGGAGTATATTGTATGAAAGTTGTTTCGTAAGTTTCCTTATTCTTGACAAATATATTACACTATGTTATTTTAAAACTAAACGACATATATTTTCGATAACAAAGGATCCTACTGTCGATTTCGATAGGGGTGAGGCGCATGATAAGACATTGGGGCGTTCTCCACCTCCCCTTTGATTGGCACCCCCTCTTATTTCAATTTACTTCATTTTTTTTCTGGTATTACTCCTCTTTCCAAAAATCATCGATCCGCCCCCATGATTTCTAGATAAAAACAGACACCATTTTTAAATGTGAAGTTAAATAGTAATGGAACTCTGGTTCCTTTTCAGCCCTTTTAAGAAGATCTTCAATGTGAATAGAGGAACAAGTTGGTGAGTAAAAGAACACGCACATTGGATGACAGGGATATGGAAATCAATCCTAGTTCTGTATTGTAGCTTTTTAACGCTTGTGTATACTCGTATGTTTGTGTTCTATAACCGTTTTTAATTTTTTCAATTTCTTGTGTCGATTTAATGGAGTTGTACACACTCTTGTTTCAAAATCTTTATACTGCAGAATGCCTGTTTCTCCTTACAGACAGGACATTGCAGTAAAAGGTTTTTAAATATACAAATGTCGTCACTTTCATTTTATGTCGACTGCTTCCTTTTCGTTCAGAGGTCAGATGCCACTTCTTTTATTTTGTTCCTCTCAAAATCTATTACTAGTAATGAACTTTTTGAAATTTCCTTGTGAGAAGAAAATGAATAAGATCTTACCAAATTTATACCGCTTTTCCTTTCTTTCAAGATTATATTAAAAAGCACTTACTTAAAAAGTCATACATCTGCGTCGAACATTAACAGTAAAACATTTCCACGGTTGCTGACCAATAACAATGCAATGACCGTATTTGTTTGACAATTAAGAACAAAATCGACGATGTGCATAATTTTTTATTGTTTGTAATATTTTAAACGTCAGCGAATTATGTTTAAAAAATATCTTCACGACTGATTGATATAAAACAGTAATTGAAATTAATAAGAAATATCTAAAAATAAAATGTTAATACTAGATAAGTAATCAGTAGATACATAGTTTGTGATATCTTCGAACGTTGAGTGTTTATATTTTCAAGGAGAGAGCTATCTCATCTTTATACATTTGTATGCTTAAAAGTTTAAAATTGCTCTTATTTGAATGAATAAGACAGTTCGACATCCTTTAATACCAATTGTTTTCGCTAGTAACAAACATAACATAAATACTACAAACTATTTACAAAATATTCAGACTGACAATTTAAAAGGTGTTGATCCATCATGATATTTAAATTTTGAAAGAGATCTCCGGAGATTTTGAATTATATTTCTTGTAAAAAGTCTATGCATTTTGATATCATATTGAATGTTTCATAAGACCCCCCCCCCCCCCAAAAAAAAAAAAACCACCAACAGAAAGAAACACCAACAAAAAAAAACACCTCCACCACCACCAACAACAACAAAAACAAACGAACAACAAAAAAACAAAAAACAAAAAAACTTACAAGAAACTAACAACAAAAAAATAAACAAAAAAACAAAACAAACATTAACAAGTCATTTCTGCCATTGTGCAACATACGTTATTCCCTTTAAATGTATTTCATGGTTTAAACATCACATTCAATTGACCTAAGCTAAGATAACATACCGTCTAGTTTCTTTAATTTTAAATACCACTATAAATACAAAATATTGGGGATTCTATTTAGATAGAGATAAAATACCGAAGTAATCCAAGTAGAACGAACTAGTTATTTATAAATAAGGTAGAACGCATTCAAGTTAGCTACTAAAGCATTTTAATATTATCCCGCTTTTTATAACCGTTTGAACCAATTAATGACAGTTGGAAGCCCTGATCAGACACTTGATAATTCGCCAATTAGTGAATATGTTCATCTCAACGACAAGGAGAGAGAGTCAGAGAGAAATAAAGTGTTTTTTCTTGTTTTTATTTTTATTTTATCAACAAATTGTTTGAAAAACCAAGGTTATTCCCCTTTGGACGGTAACATAATATATGTATAATGGTGTAATCTTGTGTGCAGCAATGGAATACACAGAAGTTGTGCAAAACTTTGTTCTTGACCACAAAATAGGACTCAGTGTTGCAGTAAGTGTTGGTGAGTATGAGTATAATTTCTTTTTCTTCAATTGTTGTATTGTTATGTGTCGACTCATAACATAGTGTGTTTATTGATTTTTTAAGTGTACTATTGTTTTACATGGTAGTTTTTAGTAAACTTAAATTACTACAATGGATTCAGTATTATAATAAAAGTTATGGCGACCGCCGCTAATCTATAATACTAAAATTACGAGGTCCAATTTGTCAGCCGTCATCACGTAAAAACGACGAATCAAAGAATACAACTTTATATATAACTAATATAGTACAAAGGTGTAGATTAAAAATTACACCACTTCAGGCCCTTTTGTTTTCCACGTAATTAATATTGCCAATAATTAAGAAGTTCCGGGTCGAGTCCGATACCGATACCAATAGTATATTCATCTGTTACCTATTACCTTATATGTACGTTCCGCATCTGACAGGCGCACTACCAAACGGTGTATTTAGGATTATGCTTCATACACGGGTCATAAGATTTGAAAGCAGAGAAAACTGTGTATCTTATAATCGGCATGACTTTATCAGATGAAAATACTAATACTAAAATAAGGCTTGCGCATAGTTATATACTTTAATTCAGTCACGGACCTGCGAAATCACGGGTGTGTTCTAGTGCTATATTAAAGACGTGTACATGCCAAAATTAATAGGTTCGATAATAATAAAATGAGAGTATGGATACTTTTTGTTCCAATTAAGAACTCCGGATTGGTAGCATGACACTACACACAAAACAGTTCACTAGGATTTTGTCATTTATTATTTTTATGCCCCACCTACGATAGATGTTTTCTGGTCTGTGCCTCCGTTCGTTCGTTCGTCCGTGCGTCCGTTCGCCCGTTCGCCAGTCTTCAGGTTAAAGTTTTTGGTCAAGGTACAAATGTAGTTTTTGATGAAGCCGAAGTCCAATCAACATGATCAACTTGAAATTTTTACTTAGTACACTTGTTGCTTATGATATGATCTTTATAATTTTAAAGCCAAATTAGACTTTTTACCCAATATCATGGTCCATTGAACATGGAAAATGATAGTTCGAGTGGAGCATCCGTGTACTTAGGACACATTCTTGTTTATTTTTATTTTTTCATCATTTTTTATTATTATTATTAAAATGGAATATTCAAATAGTCTAAATAGTGTTTTTCGTTTTATATGAATAATGTACATTTATTCTAGGCATTACCAGAACCATAAAATCGTTCAATTATCATCGTTATAAAGTTATATCCTATTATGTTAATTTACGTCCTGTTAAACGTTTGTTTGTACGTCTTTTTTTTTTGAAGGATTAATTCGGTGTTGGTGGTTGTTGTTTGGTCTGTTAAATACTTTCAGTAGTTCTTGTTACCCTTTTAAAGTTTTATGATATTTGAAATTTTAACTATGGGGTTAGAATAGCACGGGGAGCAGGTGCGGATCCAGCCATTTGAAAAAAGGGACGGGATCCCAACCCAGGACAAAAAGGGGAGGGGGTTCCAACTATATGTCCCCATTCAAATGCATTGATCGTCCAAAAAAAAGGGGGGTTCCAACCCCTTGAACCCTCCCCCTGGATCCGCCAATGGCTTATATGAAAAGTTAACGGTCAACGCATTGTCGCTACTTAAAGCTATAAAGTTCACTTTAAATACGATATCAACACTTGCTACCATCTTATTTTCTAACTTTCACTTATATATATATACTATTAGTAGTGAAACATTGGTATTATTTCTTGTACAGCACTAAATTAATCTTTAAGTTAGACATTTTTGCATTTAATTTTAGGTGTTGTGTTATGGGGAATACGACGATATGTGAAGGGACCCAGATATTATGGCAAAAGGCGAATTGATGGTAAAACAGTAATAATTACTGGTGGAAACACAGGGATTGGTAAAGAAACAGCAATAGATCTGGCAAAACGAGGTACAATGATGAGTACATTTATTGCGCAATTTTAAGCATACATTTACTGCTGTTTTATTAATTATAGATATCAAATAAGTTTGGTATGCTTTCCTATGAGATAAATCTACGATTTCTATGCACAATACTATCGCTGTAAATATCAAGATATGATACATGTATGTCTTTCGTAACAATGAAACTGTTTGAAATATACACACCGAGGAATACCACTGCCAAAAAAAAATATTATTAGCTAACCTGTCCCAAAGAACCAAGTGAGCTTTTCTCATCACCTGGTGTCCGGCGTCCGGCGTCGTTAATTTTTAAAAAAAATCTTCTCTTGTGAAACTACTGGGCCAAATTTAACTAAACTAGACAACAATCATCCCGATCACAACGGTATCTAGTTAAATAAAATGTGTCTGATGACCCCGCCCACGAATCAAGATGCCCGAGATGGCTTCAGATAGAACATGCAGTTTTTGGAAACAAAAGCAAATGTATAACAGTTGCGTTAATGTATGCTTCAATTGTAAATAAAAATATCAGGTGAGCGATACAGTATCACTAGATGCATCTAGTTAAGCAACAAAACACTATCTCTGCTGTCATACGTTTTTCAAATTAGTTTAGAAAGCTACCCGTTCGAAACTAAAATATTCAAATCTAGAAAAGGATATTATTGCTACATACGTGTATATTAATTTTAAGTGTATTTATAGTTAGTTTCATTAGTTAAATTCCGCGTTATGCTTATAGAATTTTTTTTATTATTTAAAGCAAACACATCATCCAGATAGTGGTACTCGCTACTAAATTAGTTTAAATGATAGATCATTACTGTGATTCATTCTGAAAGATACAGAAACAAGTATGCTTTTTAAGCCGAAATGTTCATATACGTTTTCATTTTTTGTCATTACAGTTAAGACGCACCACACAAATAAAAAAAAATGAAAAAAAAAACTGTCATCACAGTTACGACAAGTTTAATAACGCATCAACTCCGTAGAGGAGGGGGCATTAAGTAATACCCTTGTCCTTCTGTACGTCCGTACAGCCGTTCGTCCCGAAATTGTTTTTGTTCTCTAACTTTTAAATCAGCTGGTTTAAACCAAATGTTATGACAAAACACAAATCAAGTTTTCCTAGAGGGAAAAAAGGCTGAATTCTTCGTTCTCGTTCTTCAGGCTTAAGTTTACCTCAACCAAATGTTATGAAACTAAAACACAATTCTTATTATCCACAAATTTAGAAATAGAACGAAGTGTGGAAGCGTCAATTTTACCTTTCTTGAGTTATGCCCCGTAATAACGTTAAATCAAGCAGGGCAATCATAAGTATTCCATGGACACGTTCCCCATTTGTTTATATCTAATATGTTAACACACCCTGCGATAATTTCAATGACATTGCAAATACATAAAACTAATTGTTTACAATAATTAAAAAGTAACAACACGTTCTGATATGTGTTATAACAAAAGAAACGGAATGATTACATTGGGTTTGCCGTCTGTAAGGGATAGACCGCTCTATAACAAGAAGACATAATCATGATGCAATATCGAAATTTTCAAAAATGTCTTTTTTCTTTATTGAATTATCATTTCCATGTCCATTCTTTCATGTAATTGCCACACTATGTGTAAATCTAATAAGCAGAGATATTGCAAAAAAAAGTTGTGGTCGCTTAGTATGAATATGTACATGTACGTGCTCACGTTGAAATTGTATATTTTTAGGAGCCAAAGTTATAATTGCATGTCGTGACATGACTAGAGGAAACAACGCAGTTGGTGACATTAAACGTCTCAGTGGCAGCACAAATGTTTCGATGGTACAGCTAGATCTGGCTTCATTGAAATCCGTCAGAAAATTCGCTGAGGAAATACACAAAACAGAGAAACGATTGGACATACTAATTAATAATGCTGGTAAGATTGAGCTTAGTTTTTTTTCTGAATCAACTGTAAATCTGTTTGCCACTTTATTGTTATAACATACACGGTACATGTACCAGTTTTGCTGCATCAGATGCGCATTTTGACAATCAATGTTTCTTCAGTGATGCTCTAGGCCAAAATATTTGAATCCTAAACTTTTTATGTAACCTTCATCTGATACTTTCATAACAAAAAAAGTGGATGTTTCATAATATAAAAAAGAAGATGTGGTATGATTGCCAATGAGACAGCTCTCCACAAGAGACCAAAATGACACAGAAATTAACAACTATAGGTTACCGTACGGCCTTCAAAACTTTTTCAAGTAACAAAAACAAAATTAGTAAATTGGTAAATCTGACACTAATGTTTTACACATTCGTGCAATTCAATTCATATGAAGATAATTGTTGTGAAATAAAGGATTACTATCATGACTATTGTAGTTGAAAAATTATTCAGTTGTCAAAGTACATGTCTATTCGTAACACAGACATGACAGAATAAAAACATCGAACCACCAATGGACCCATTACTTTATTCTCAAACGATTCTAACTGTATGCAGGAGTTATGGCTTGTCCTTACATGAAGACAGAAGATGGACTTGAAATGCAGTTCGGAGTCAATCACATTGGCCATTTTCTTTTGACCAACCTACTGTTAGATCTGATAAAGAAAGCAGCACCAAGTCGTATTGTTAACGTGTCATCCTTAGCACATGTCTTTAGTGAGTATTGTTAATATCTCATTCTTAGCACATTTCTTTAGTGAGTATTATTAACGTGTCATCCTTATCACATGTCTTGAGTCAGTATATTGTTAACGGGTCTTCCTTCAGTTGCTGAATCTCTTTGTTGGTATTATCAATGTGCAAGCCTTAGCAAATACCATTAGTAGATATTTAGACCATGTCATTCTTAACAACTGTATTGGTACTGTGTATTGTTAATGTGCACATATAATTAATTTTTAAATAAGAAGGGATTAAGAATTTATGTGTCATCCTTTGGAAGTAGCTTGGTAGGGTTTTATTATTGTGTCATACTTAGCACATACCATTGTATAATTATGTTTGTTTAGTGTCATCCATTGCAAATATCTCGGTATGTATTGTTCATGTTTGATCAATAGCACATATCATTCGTATATATTGCTAAGAAAACGATTATCATTTTTAGTGGTTTTGTTTTACGTGTCATCCTTAGAAAATATCTTAGTATGTATATTGTTCATGCTTTATCCTTAGCACATATCATATCATTAGACCAGATATCATTAGTAGGAATTATTATTGTGTCATCCTTAACAAATCTTTAGGTATGTATTGTTAACAAATCTTTAGGTATGTATTGTTAAGGTGAATTGGAATATTCTTGATATTCATTTTATCTGAGTTCAGTACAAGTATGTTTTCCTGTTTGAATGGTTTTTAAATTATAGTAAGTTTTGGGCCTTTTATAGCTTGCTGTTCGGTATCCGCCATGGGTCCGGCTTAAAAGCCATACTTTGGCCTATAATGGTTCACTTTTTAAAAATTGTGACTTTGATGGAAAGTTATCTCATTAATAATACATTTGTATACCACTTCTTCTTATATATAAATGCATGTAATAACCATATAAAGATCTCATAGTTAGTTAAATATATGTTTTGTTTATTTCATTTTATGTATTTTAGCTGGTCAACTGAATTTTGATGACATTGCAAAGAGGGAAAGGTATTACAATGCGGAAGAAGCTTATACACAGAGCAAACTGTGTAACATTTTATTTACCAAAGAATTGGCATCTCGATTATCAGGTAAGAAGTTTAGCGAAACAGACTTATGATTGGACCATTGGTTTTCTGGTTTAAATTGTGTCAAATTTAATCATGTTGAGGTGTTTTATAGATTTCTATATGGTTTGGGTTTTGCTCATTGTTGCAGGCTGTACGGTAACATATATAGTTGCGTACATACAGGTTATCTGTTTGAAAGTTGTCTCTTTGACAATCAAACCTCATCATTATTTTTAATCAACCTCACACGATTTAATAAAAAAAAATGAATCGTAGTTTGGTTTTACATTTACTTACTAAGAAATCATTTCTCATTTGTAATTGATATTTTTATTAAGTTAACATGTAGTACTATGAATTTATCCAAATCTGTTCTATCGAGATATGAACTGTAATTCTCATTTTGATACGAGTAGTCCGCGAGATGCATGAAGTTGTTGATTTAAATTTCAAATCTAATTTTAAAACAACTATGTGACATTGTTTGAAGAATTAATAAAATTAAGTCATACTAATATGATACATTTAATTCTTTTTGAAAAACAGCTCTAAAATATATATAACATAACAGTGGACTTAGTCACAGAGTGAGTACTTCAGTTCTAACAAAATTAATAAGATACAAAATTTTCCGTTCATGAAATAAGTAATTTTAAGAAACTAAGTTTCCAACTCCTTCAGTAAAAACTGATCTTTTAGATCTATTAAGCTACGTTTTATAGGTCCGTGTGGTCGTACAGCTCTTAGCGTGTTCAAAAACCGCTGCTGCTAACTGATTGTCCCCGAAAAAATCATCTGTTTCAGCTTAGTCAACACTGCTTCAATATTCACATGAATTAAATAATACCTTGCTTTAAATAACCATTTATAGATACAGAAATTTAAAGAAACAATGAATTGAGGAGCACAAAAGAGGTGGAAGAATCGGACAATAAATATTTATAAATAATGACAAACCTACAAAACCACGGTAAAACAGGAACGACGAAATGACAAACAAATCTAGGTATCTATATCAACACTCATTGACCAAATCTGGTAAAAGTTTGTAAGAATGTTTAAAATACGTAGACTTGTATTTAACAAAAAGTCATTGATACATAATACCATTAAAGATGACTAACACAATCATGTCGTTATAACTGCAGGTACAGGAGTGACAACTTATTCTCTACATCCGGGTGCTATTGACACAGAGTTAGGAAGGCACTGGAGAAGTAAACAGAGGCTTATTAGAGAACCCATTTATTTCATATATTCTCTCTTTACCAAAACTCCATATGAAGGAGCTCTAACTAATATATACTGTGCAGTTGATGAATCATTGGATAAGGAAACAGGAAAATATTACAGGTAAATGATAAACTTTTAATTGAGACAGCTAGTGCACTATTAGAAAATGAAATATCAAACATTCTTTTGATAAAATGTAATTTTTAATGATCAGATTGAACAGTTTTATATAGTCAAAATTCGTATTAAGAAACACCAAAACCGAAACAAATGTCCCACTATTATACTATTATAAGTTTCCAGCAAATTCCATAAATTTGTACTTATTGTATTTTAAAATTGTAAGATTTTTTTCTCTGAATATGTATGGCTTAATTTCCACTGGACATCAAGCAAGCAACAATCTATCAATCAAGTCGAATGTAGACTTTCATTTTTTCGAAGTGATTTTTATCACTATTTGATGAAAAATAGTATGTTCGGTAAATAAATGAATGTATGTTGCATTTAGTTTTATTTTGGTGGTTTTAAGAATGACGACAGCACACTTGTACCAACAAATAGTTGAAGACTACAACAGATATATATCACATGTTAAAACATATGCAATCATTTTAGTCAGTTGAGGTAACTACAAATCTATCCAAACCAATTACCTCATTTAAAAACTGAACAGAATGTCCCAAACTGCCTCGTAAAATACATGTATATAGAAGAAGCACGAAAAGAACTGTTAACGAGCAACCCGAAAACGGTGGCAAACTTTATCATAGACTGTTTAAGGATATGACAAGATGTTATATAAACATTTTTACTTTAACAAAACTACACAATGTAAAAACTGTAAAACTAAAAATATTGTACATCAAATCAAATGTAGCTATACATGTATAATAATGTTTTCAAATAACAGCGATTCGTAAGCCTATAAGGCTGGCTGAAAATAAAAATGTTCATAACATAATGTATTATATAATGGCAATTCAGGTTGCACTTTAATGAATTATTCATTCATTCATTCATATAACAATTTGAACTGTTACATTCTTTTAGTTGAACAATGCAAATAAACCATCTACTTTAACAGTCAATACAAATGATAAATATAGCCTAGATATGTCGTCTTGAACTCATTAACCAAAAGCATACTAGTAATACTTTTGAACTTTTGACTTTTTTGGTGAATACATTTTGTAACATAATTATTAGTGTGAACTGGTTTCATTGTTTCAGTGACTGTGCCGAAAAGGCTCCTTCCAAACCAGCTTTAGATGAAGGGGCTGCCAAGAAGTTATGGGAATTGTCAGAAAAACTTGTTGGTCTTTAAATGTGAAAAATCTAAGGTGTAAATATATGTATACCTAGTAACTTATCTGTGGCGCAAGAAGAAATGGAAAACAACTGTCTATAATTATGAACATACTGCTGAAATACCTTAATGATGAAATAAAGACTTTTATTTCCATTTTTTGCTAAGTAGGTCATAATAATTGTAATTGATTTGATAATCTGTTGTGTATTTTATAAACATAAAAAAAAATTTCGACTTTACTTTTATATGTAATAAACGTCCAGTACATGTAGCACCTAAATATATGAAAAATGCATGCCCTGTTTCCTCAACAAGAATTCGATAAGTTTACTTGCATTGCTTTTACTGTATTCTGTATGACTCAGTGTACTAAGCTCTTGGATTATTATACTTTTACCTTATTCTAATTCACTAGTAGCACTTCAGTCCGTCCCTTCTGATGCTGCGTTATCAATCGATATCTTTTTCATCTTATCTTTAAACTAGGACATACTATATTGAATTCGAATATTGCGAAGAATTTATTTGCTTTTTAGAATATATATGTCTGTACAACCTGTACAATCTAAACTAATGAGTATGTATCTCTTCTGGCTGGAATTTTAGGCGACTGTCATACATGTAATAGGTTTAGCTTTCTATAAAACCAGGTTGAATTCACCATTTTCTACTCAAAGAAGATGTCTGTACCAAGTCCATAATATGACAGTTGTCCATTGATGTGCCTGAGCTTTTGATTTTGCCATTCGATTAGTGACTTTCCGTTTTGAATTTTCCTTCGAGTTCAGTATTTTATGATTTTACTTTTGAGTCAAACAGGTATGTTAAATATTATAAATTAAAAACAGTTGATAGCGTTATTTTCTAAACAGGTTAAATGTATACACACATTACAGAAACCTCGATTACTTTTATCATCGGCAGAGTAAGAGGTTTTGATTAGTTTTACTTGGTATGTATGACGAGACCCGATTAAATATGTTTTTGTTGCATCAGATGAAACTCTTATTTAAAAGGCATCTACATGTAAAAACTAACGGAATAAACGTGACTTTAAGTAGTTTTACAGGTGAATAAATATATCATGTATGTTAACACGTAAAATACAGTAACTCCAACAAACAAGGACTTTTTAGCCCAACAGAAACAGCTAGAACAAGAATGTGTCTCCAGTACACGAATGCCCATCCGCACTATCATTTTCTATGTTCAGTGGACCGTTAAACTGGGAGAAAATCACTAAATTGGCATGAAATCTAGAAAGATTATATCATAGGAAACACATGTACTAAGTTTCAAGTTGATTGGACTTCAACTTCAAAAACTACCTCGATCAAAATCTTTAACCAAAACTTTAACCTGAAGCGGGACAGACGGACGAACGGACGGACGAACGAACAAACGAATGAACGGACGCACAGACCAGAAAACATAATGCCCATAAATGGGGCATAAAAATCATAAAACAGTTTCATGCACTTATACTATGATAGAATACAGACTTTGTTTCAAGTTAGTTAATATATAGTATGCTCAGATATATCTACCGATTTGCTTTGTTACTACGTTTTTTTGGACTTTTCCAATATTGAGCTTCTTCGGCCTTTTTCCGTCTTGGTTTTAAACAAAATCCACACACACTGGTTGCAGACTTTTCAACGCCACTGTAATACTTAAACAATGATAACTGTTCATGATTTGTTAGTATTCCTGTGCTTACTATTTCATCAGAAAATGTTTGGAGAGGAATTGAAGGAATTCTAACTTGGAATAACAATGGTCCAAGTTCCTGTCTTTTTTCTTCTCCACTTGTGTTTTTGTCTTTTAATTGACATTGAGCTGTAGCCCATTTATTTAAAGTTTTGAAGAGGGTAAGTTCATCAATTAAAATAGAATCAGCTTTCTGAAGAAAAATTGTCAATTCTTCTGCAGTTAGTGACATAAAATTCTTGTTTTTAACTACTTCTTCAAATTTAGTAGCAATTATAGACAAAGTTGTGTTGTACACATACTCTAAGTGAATTTGTTTCGAGTACCTAAAAACTTCAATGTAGTTAAATGGACGCTGAAGACAGTCTTGTATTTCACGTTTACATTGGTCTGCTAATTGTGCAACCCCATATTTTTCGGCACACTGAAAAATGTCCATTCGAGAAACCAACGACTCTTCTTTCCATTGTATGTTGTCAAGATATATAAACCTGCCAAAAATAATTAATTTGAATATGTAAAATATAGAATTCAAAAATCTAACTTAATGACTCAATTTTGAGATTAACATAACAATGTGAGTGGTAAAACAAAAGCATTTGAATACAGTTTAATCATATATATACTAGCAAATACCCCCAACACATGTACAATCAAACGACAAAAGTATTTGCTCTTACTAGTTAACGCTGAGTGGACAGCGAAGAGGAAGCACAACATCAATCAGCTTTGACCGAAACAGCGATGGCATTACTTAGCTTAAACTTTTATGTCACAAATAGCGTAGCGAAGCAAGACGATAACCCCACTTTTTAGCTCACCTGGCTCGAAGGGTCAAGTGAGCTTTTCTCATCACTTTGCGTCCGTCGTTCGTCGTCGTCGTCGTCGTCGTCGTCCGGCGTCGTCTGTTAACTTTTACAAATATATTTTTCTCTGAAACTACAAGGCCAAATTTTACCAACTTAGCCACAATCATCATTGGAGTATCTTGTTTAAAAAATGTGTCCGGTAACCCGGCCAACCAACCAAGATGGCCGCCATGGCTAAAAATAAAACATAGGGGTAAAATGTAGATTTTGGTTTATAACTCTGAAACCAAAGCATTTAGAGCAAATCTGAAAAGGGGTTAAATTGTTTATCTAGTAATATTTATCTGCTCTGAAATTTTCAGATGAATTGGACAATAGGTTGTTGGGTTGCTGCCCCACAATTATTAAATTTAAAGAAATTTTGCTGTTTTTGGTTATCTTGAATATTAGTATAGACAGAGATAAACTGTCAGCAATAATGTTCAGCAAAGTAAGATCTACAAATAAGTCAACATGACCTAAATGGTCAGTTGACACCCTCAAAGAGTTATTGCCCTTTATAGTCAATTTTTAACAATTTTCGTTAATTTTATAAATTTTTGTAAATTTTTACAAAATATTTTTCTCTGTGTAACTAAAGGGCCAAGTTTATTATAGATGGAGAAAATTGTAAGTAGCAAGAATGTTCAGTAAAGTAAGATCTACAAACACATCACCATCATCAAAACACAAAATTCATGAATCCATCTGTGTCCTTTGTTTAATACATGTATGCACATAGACCAAGGTGAGCGACACAGGCTCTGAAGAGCTTCTAGTTCGTATTACGGATCGTGAATTGAACAAAGGACATCAAGCATACTGGTATGCGTGATACCGTGAGATGACTGTGTTGTTCATTCTCTCATCAATAGCGAAACCGACGCTAACAAAATATACTACACTTGTTAAAATTTTTAAACGTTTAAATCCATAGCCTCTCCAAATCGATTTGTAAAGATTAATTTGTGTGTTTTGGATTAAATCATGTGTGTTAAAAAAAAAAGCCATTTGGATCAACGACTATAAAATATATTTGCAATAAACAGTTCAATAAATAATAGATCTAATAGAAATATAACAAAAAGTAGAAAGAGAATAAATATTTTAAAGTTAACTAAAAGTTTCACAAACCAATTAAGCAATTTTCAAAATTTTCCTCACCACCTATTATTACACTAATAAACAAACAAATCGACAGACATGCACATATGGGTGGTTTAATTTTTTTTATCTTTTCATCCCGATTAACAGATTTTTTCAATACATATATTATAACCTTTTAAAACAATTAAAATAGTCTTCAAATAGATCCTTTGTTTACAACTTTCGCCTTTGATCATACATCATGCTAACTGTACAAGTTGCAAGACGGTTAACAATTCAATATTTATAGATTCATGAGAAAATTAATGTTCCAGAATGAATTAATTTGAGGTAGTGGTAGGATTTCAATTGAGAAACCCCATCCACCAACAACCAAAAGACAAGGATTGACAAATTGTTCCTTTTTTGAAATTTATTGAAACTGTAATATGACTGGAATATTTGGAGGGAAAATTATACAGAAATGATTATCCATATGTATAAGACTATAACATCCTCTCAAACATCTAAGACATATTAACATACCCCTAGTTTTTGGTGGGGTTCGTGTTGCTTAGTCTTTAGTTTTCTATGTTGTGTCTTGTGTAACATTATTTGTCTGTTTGTGTTTTTCTTTTTTAGTCATGGCGTTGTCAGTTTATTTTTGTTCTATGAGTTTGACTGTCTCTTTTGTATCTTTCGTCCCTACTCGAGAAGATGCCCGCAAAATCGCGGTTCAGTTTTGAAACAAAGAGTTTTTAAATTTCTCGGGCTCACGTCAATACCAAATTCGAGTCTTGACCCCGATTGGTCCATTAAACTTAGAAAATGTTAGTGCGAGTGGGGCATCCGTGTACTATGGACACATTCTTGTTTAGATAAATATAAAAAAAAAACATTGGATATTTTTTTAACAGATAGATAAATAAATACCTCAAGAGTAGCTTAAAAATGCCCGGTGAGCAATTCGTTATTTCAACGCGCAGTTCATTATTTTCAAATGGTCCTTTCAGCAAACTTTCTAGGAAATTACTTGCGGTTGCAATAATAACTATATGTCCATGAAGTTCCAAATAATCATTCTCCGGAAACACAAATATTACATCAGAAAATTTATTTTGTAAATATAACTTTCCTATCCGTTCTTTTACATCCATATTGGATAAATACTGTTTTTAAAATTAATGTAGTTAGTGATTGAAAATTGTGATCGATAGTTACTAAGAGATAACAAAAACATATAAGCTTTATCATATCAACTTGAAACATTTGTCAACTATTTTGGACATTATAATGTTAATTTAAAAAGAAAATGGATAGATTCGGTATATGTTCTGATAGGCCCATAGATACTATGAGCACTCGGCTTTCTAGAATTTGGGCAACTGACGAATTTGCAGATATACAGTTTACATTTGGACGAGGAGTCGACGGAAGGAGCTTACCTGGACATAAAATACTATTGTCCATTAGGAGCAATGTATTCAAAGCTATGTTTTATGGACCGATGGCAGAAAAAGTTGATGCAGTTGATATAACAGACATAGAATATGATTGTTTTAGGACAATGCTGCGGTAAGAACATGTTTACATTTTATCATCTATCGAAGCATCGATGTGCCTCTCTGATCAGACCTGTTTAGTTACGGGTTAAAATTCCTAATAACCAAGATTCACTATTCTTATTGATATAATAGTACTAACGTTACTGTTTATATAATATAAACTCATTACAGATACCAGGACTAAATTTAGTATATACGCCAGACGCGCGTTTCGTCTACAAAAGACTCATCAGTGACGCTCGAATCCAAAAAAGTTAAAAATGCCAAATAAAGTACGAAGTTGAAGAGCATTGAGAACCAAAATTCCTAAAAGTTTTGCCAAATACAGCTAAGTTAATGATATGGTTGTTTGCACAAGAATAAGTAAAAACAAACCACACAATTCCAAGAAGGACAGAATCCACATGACTTTAAGGGAAAAGGCGAAAAGACAAACATCAGCCCTAAAAACAACGCAGACTATTAATTTTAGATATTGACCACACCAAATTCGTTAAAACAGGTTTGAACTCAGACGCCACTGATCATATTGAAGAATCGGCTGTTATATTTTCATATACTAGTTATTCACTGATTATTAAGAACATTATGTATTTAAACTATAATACAAAAAAGTGGACAATGATATCAAGGGGACTTTCAAATCTCAAAAGTCTAGAGAACCTGACAATACCATGGCAAAACATGAAAGACGACGAAAAGACAAACAATTTCGTAAACTCTTCAAAACCTGGAATGGAGTGTTATCTCAGGTGATCCGGCGACTGTCTTGTTTTTCATGGTAATAACAAATGTGGTTAAGTGTGTCATTCTTTGATATCACAATTAAGGAAAAGAGGACAGTCGTGTATGTGGTCACGACAGTTTGAACACATCCGTGGTAATTTGTGATATATATTTCTTCTACTCTGAAACTGCATAGCCAAATTCAACCAAACTTGGCAACAATCATCATTAAGGTGTCTAGTTAAAAAAAGATGTGCTCGGTGACCCCGAATGCAAATCAACTTGACCACCACTGCTAAACTAAAAGATACCGCATAGTAAGAACCCTTAGATCTACAGACTATCCATATAAACCTATTGATAATTTGAATTTCTTCTGTTAGAAATAGAATCAAATTGATTGAGAATGCTTTTCTATATATGTTTTTTAGGGATGTGTATACAGATGATATTATTATAACTGAAGAAAACTCTATTGATCTTCTAAAAGCTGCACACAAATACGAATTTGAGGGTCTCCTAAGCAAATGTCAAAACTATCTATATCGAGAGACAAATATTGACAACTCTTGTTCAATATATAGTTGGGGAAGACATTTGGGGCTATCCAGCTTGACAGAAAAAGCTCTCGATTTCATAGTAGACAGCGCTGACGATGTTTTAAAAACAGAAGGTTTTCTCAAACTGAGTAACGATGATTTGCACACGCTTCTTTCAAGAGAGGACATCTGTGCTTTTGAGGAGGAAATAATAACTGCTGCAATAAAATGGGCAAGGAATAAATGCAAGCAGGACATGATAGAAACAAATGGACAAACAATGAGACAAGCGTTGGGTCCAGTGATTTACACTTTACGCATACCGTTATTATCTCTTAAAAGATATTCCGATATTGTTGTCAAGTCCATGATATTGAGTGAGGAAGAGGAATTAAGTTTATACAAGTATTTCACTATGTCTAAAAAGCGTCTTGCAGATCTTTGTGGATTTGATAAAAGTTCGAGGAACCGGCTTTCGCTTTTCGTTAAAGCAGAGGACATTCACAAAAAGAGGAAAGTGGAAAACATAGATGACACCATAAAGGCAACACGGTTTCTACAGACGTCTAAGTCGACGATCTTTGGTGATACATACACGAACAAGTATCAAAAACAATACAATTATCAAAGAACCAACTACTCACAAAAGATTTCATTCTTTTCACCGGAGTCATTTTTCATAAATGCAATTACAATTTCTTTCCCATTTTTGAGTGAAAAGAATAAACCTGTACCAGAAGAGATTCAAATATCCGGTTCTGTTCCAACGTGTAAAATTAGGATACCTGTTAACGAAACAAAACTGTTCGATATGAATAGATATGTTAAAGAGAATGAAGAAATTGAAATAAATTTCACGCCCTTCATCAAATTTGACAAGCAATTTAAGGAAAACGAATCAAGTGGTTGGAGAGAAGTTAAAATAGGATCAAACAAATCAGTGTTCGTTCAGGTTGAAGGGAGTTATTCTTTTGTTAGTGCAATAGATATATCTGCCTCGAAGATGAAATAAATGGATTAATTATAATTTAAAATTAAATTTTAGTGTAATTTTTCGATCAGTGCAGTGCTTTTTCATGTTATTTTCCCATGCAGGTTAATAAGCAAAGAGAATGTGTTGATTTCATCATTCAATAATACGTTTTGAGGGTATGGGGGTCACTTCGACTCGTTTGACGTAGGGTGTGCAGCTTTGAACCATTGAGTACCAGATCCTTTCCATATATTTTGAAAAGAACAAAAAAGATGCCATTTCATATATTTGTAACATTTAGAAACAAACGTGTTCATTCCCCAAACGTGTCAAATTTCCCTAAACGTGTCAAAATTACGTGACTGAATTGCAATATCTGCATAGGCGCTAAAGGGTGCCTAACGTGTCTTTTTTAGAACTTCAAAACGACACAATTACACCTAGCATGTCCATATACAGCCAATACAAATATGTCTGCCTGTTCAAAACTAATTAATTGCCATGTTCATATTCCTTCTAAATGTGCATGACATATTTGCAACTGGAATTAATCAAAAAGAGTAAATCTATGTGTGGCAAATTAAACTTGCAATTATGTTAAATATAAACAACTAGCGTTGAACAAAATAATGATATTATAACGTTTCAACTCTATTTTTTAATTCCGGTAAGGCGCATACAAACTTAAACATGTATCTTCTTTGATAGCGACTTTAACTTTTCATAATCTCACCGAAATTCGACATCGTCAATAGTGTCCCCAATTCACAGGCACTTGTCTTAAGAAAAAATCCTATATATACCTTAAAATATAATACCTTACTCACTATTAAGATATATCGTAGATGGGGCACAAAAACATCTAACAAAAACAAACACAGACCGGACCTGGCAGGGTATTCATACATCGCTAACAACAACAAAAAATACCACATAATACATATATGAGAGTTCCCGCAGTAACAGCTCGTTCAGATTCAATAACAACCAATAAAAACAACATCTATGCAGTTGAATATATTTCATGCATATCCGTGACGATAATTTATATATAATGCATCCATTAGGTGGCCATGGGTTATTCAACGTAGGTTAACCTGAACGAAAAAGAAGTCATTTTAACAACCACTTGAAAGAGGACATGTTGTAGAGCGACAGAAACTTTTCTTTGCAAAAATCAATAAACACTGAATCCTGTCAAAGATTGTTCAGACTCGGAAGTTCATTTGAGATGTATGCAATTGAAAACTATCAGTCATTCATTAAGCACAAATGATGTAAAGCAGTACGCAAATGCAAACAAAATCGGGAAAGACCAATTTTTTTTTTTCAAAAAGGATAATGCAGATCAAGCAAAAAAGGAAATTGTTCTGGAAGGACAAAATAATTTTCCACCGAGTCATGCAGGATAGTGTAAACAATTTAAAAATCCACCTAAAACAGTTGAATTTTCTGATTATCTTGAGTAGATATGGGCATATATATGTATACAAGGACAGATATTCCTAAAAAAAAAAGCATATATCTCTGACATATTTTTATTTATTAAAAACGCTATTCATCTTAACAATATCAACTAGAATGTCCCCTAGAGAAATGCTACGTCCATACGAGTAGTTAATTAATAGACATTGTATTCAGTATGAAAATTAACTTCTATTTCTGTAGGGGTTAAGATACAAATCTTGATGCAGGTAAAATCACTTCCACTGAATATATAAATATTAATAACATTGACAATTTATAAATATTTCCAATTTAAATTATCTCTGAGGAGACATACATGAAAATATATAGCCATAGGTGATTTTACATTTTCAACATAGAAGATGAAGCGGCCAGAGGTCAGTTCAATGTCCAATGGTCACCTGCTGAGGTGTAACACACAATGTATGCTTGTTCGGTCTCTAAATAAGATTGTTTTAAAATCATAATGCTTGTATTGTTGTGTTTATTATCATTGTGTTCCGATTCTTATATGTATTCTGCAAAAGACATAAAGCAGCTTAAGTATGATATTTTTGAATCCAGACAATACGACTATTCAATTAGACCATCAAAAAACTTTTCTGAACCGATAGAAATTTATATTAAATTTTGTGTTCTTGGAATAAATGACATTGATGAAGTTAATCAAAGATTTGTGACCTCTGGCAAACTAGACATCGAATGGAAAGACGATTATTTAGATTGGAACATTACTGAATACAATAACATATCGTCTTTATCTGTACAACACTATTCGGTTTGGAGGCCTGATATCGCACTGAACAATGGTCATTCGTCCACTGGAAATTTACACCTGTCTGAATTTGATATTATTGTTTTCAATACGGGTCTTATCAAATGGACACCTTATAGTATTTTTGAGACACAATGTGAAATAAATACTATGTATTTTCCGTTTGATAAACAATTTTGTGAAGTGGAATTTGTCTTGTGGACTGCATCTGCAATCGGATCACGTTTTCGAAAAGCTGAAGTTGAGGTGTCGACACTACATGTAAGGGGAGAATGGAAGTTTGTCAATGTTGATGCGAGTATTATCAACAACGGTTCGCTTCATAAGACCGTCTTTAAATTCAACTTACAAAGAAAACCAGGAAAAGTTATTCTAGAATTTGTTTTACCAGCAGTTATCATTTCTCTGATGGATTTAATGACATTTTGTATTCCATGTGGAAGCGGAGAGAAAATATCGTTCACCACCACTATTTTCTTGGCATTAGCCGTATACTCAACCGTGCTTACGTCAATGCTTCCTGCAACCTCTTCTAACTGCATTCTGGGAATATACCTTAAAGCACAGATGGTCATTGAAGCATGCATTGCGATTGTAGCGGCTTTACAGGTTCGACTATTTCATTGTAAAAACAAGGATAAGCTTCCAAAATGGATGTTAAGGTTTTGTCAGTGGTCTTTTAATCATAAAAGGAAACGTAAAATTCACGCTTGTGACAAACGAGTATCTATATTGAGTTTATCGGTATATGAAAACAGGAAAGATAATTCTGGTTGCAAAGAGGAAAACAATAACTCTACTCCACACAATATTAATTTTGAAGACGTTTGCCATCAAATTGACAGAGTTGCTGGTCTTGTTTTCTTTTGCGTTTCATGTATTACATTCATTGCTTATTGTGTTATGATAGGACTTGGAAATTGGTAGTTTTAATAATATATATGCATTTGCATTATGTTTTCACTTTTTATCGTTTTCATACTGATATTTACATTTTTTTAAAGCGAACATTGATAATAAAATAAAGATAGAAACATAGCAAAATAAGTTAAAAGAAAACAGAATAGAAAATAATGCTCCCGAGTTCATATATTATAGGACTAGGAAATTGTCAATTACAGATAAAAAAAAAAAAAACATAGCTTTTATTAATAAGTTTTAGAAATTAGTGATTGCTGAAATCAGTGAATCAAAACGATAGCATTATTAATAAAGTATAACATGCACACTAGCGGAGTAAGTGGTCTTTGTAAACACGATGTAGCACGAAAAAGATTATTACATGAATGGGTGTTTTTACTGCTTATCAGAACATTTTTCAATGAATCCATATTTGAATCGTCTTTGCTAAAATGGTACAAACATTAATTTAGAAGATTTAGTTTTCCGAGTGTTTACCGATGAAGTAATATTTTGTCACTAGATTTCCCCACAGCACATATATACGAAATCTTTTGATGATCATTAATTTCGATTGTCAATTCTTACTTTATTTAAATATTACTAATGTGTACAAGTTGGAAAAAAAATGTTTTCATAACGAGTCGCATGTCAATCAGACTGGTAAAATAACAATTATTGGGAAAAAACCCACAGGAATGTGATAACAAAAAAAGATATACGCACATCAAACAGTTCCGTTGATTTTATAGAGGTCAAACAATGATATTAACATTTCAGCCGTAAGTTAGGATTCTTCCGACAGTTAACAAACGTTAAACATGTAGTGTCGTCTGAAGAGCTTGAATTACGATACAACTAAAAGCTCTAGAATTTCTATAAAAGAGAGGCGGAGGATACCAAAGAGATGTTCCTACTCTTCATGCTTTAAGTCGATGACAATAGTCACGAAGTTAAGGCGAACACAACACAATAGACATTACTTTAGACAAGCAACAGAGTATACAAAACAAAACATAGAAAAATTATGACTGGGCAACACGAACCCGACCTAAACCTGGAGGGTTCCCAGGTGGACAGGAAAAGGATTTGAAAATGCACATAAAACATTTAAAAAAACTTTTTATCCAGTAAATATTCCCATACCTTCGAGTGAAAATACAAACAGGCCATGTCAATGGGCATCTGGCGTCATACTGTCCAATTCTTGAATTTTCACCAAAACAAAGATTTAGCTTAAAATGCTCTTCATTGATCATGTTGATTGTTTAGTCATGAATGAAATCCTTTTATGCGGTGTTTGCAATTTTACATGAAAATGCAAGGAGTTTGCAGTCTGAATTTTAAAACCTAAGAATGTATATAAAAATATAAATACTTATAATCGGTTGTCAGATACTCTAATGTCCTGTGAATATATAAAGCCGGTGTTATATTGAAAATTCAACCCGTGGTCAAAATCCCATACGGAAAATTGAAAAAAAAAACACATTTAAAACACCACACTATCCCCTTTTCAGGAGGAAAATTCAACTCCCAGTATTTCCTTTAAGGTTGCACTTTGTAAATACAGCTGTTTCCCGAACCACGCCTCTTTTGGGGAGACACAATTTAGGACTATTACCAGGATAAAAAACATACTATTGGGATGAAAAATGAATTATGAGGTAGACAAAAAATAAAGGTAGGGGTAGTATACAAATTTAGTACAAGTATCAACTTTTAGAAGTTCAGGGCATATTAATGTTGAAAATATGCCGCACAGCTCTATATTTTGACCTTTGAATAAAATAATAGTGCATACCAACTTTCCATTCTAAGATATAATTTTTTACGACACTTCATTGTGAAAGTGTCACAGTTTTAGCGGCAAAGGGAGTTCCTATGGACAATTGCATTGTATATATTTACTGAAATGCAACCTATTTGAATTTACATTAGGTTTAGCATATTTACATTATAAAGTAGTTATATACATGTAGCTATGACAATTTGAAAATCTGAGGTCTTTAGGCAGGGTTCAATTTTCATTGACCGACTAGAAGCGACATATTAATAATTATTGAAATTGAATAGGTATTAACATAAATTTACATTATGGTCGTTAAAATTTATAAGCAAATCGATGAATTATTAATAAATTGCTCTATTGAGAATACTGATTTAGGATTTTGCACGTGACCAATTTTCGATGTTTGTGTTTGGTTTGTAGATATATAAAGTTATGATTCATTAAATGATTTATATACTCCTATGGATATGGCCTGTTATTTATGTCTTGCATGAATTTATATTTATCGCATCACATAACACATACACGAAGTAAGGATAACAATGATAAAGTCTATAAATGTAGAATAGATTCTGCATGTTGTAAAAACTATTTTGATATAAAAATTTTTTACTAAATTATAAATTAGAGTAAGTAAAGTGTGTACATTCCTGTCATGCCTGTCGTATTTTAACATTTTCAGAAGAATAAATTTTTCAGACATGAAGAAATTATTTTAATGATATTTGTTTATAGACGTTTAGTATATCTTTATATACAAGTCTAAATTGAAAACAACGTTCAAACCTATGATTGCGTTGGATAAAAAACGTGTGCGTGTAACAAATTTCGTTGTAAAAGGGTCTAAATACAGCACAAACAACATTTTCCAAAAGACATGAAAAAAATATATTTTAACAGAACGCATTTGACTAGCAGGTCGAACATCTGATGTTCTTAAACCCTGCTGACTGCCATTGGCGATTGCCAAATAAATTGATCACAAGGTGTAACAAAATGGATAGCTATATTAACTTAATACCAAGTAGAAAACAATACACTTGCGGCAAAGATGGTAAACCACAACATGAGGTGCTAAATTTTTTACACCATATCCGGATTTCGACAACTAATGTCTTTTCAGTGATGTTAGGGATCGAAAAATATATATTTGTTCTTTCCTTGAATTATCTTTCTGACGTGATTTTATGTCCGACGAATAATAATAATAAAAGCCCTAGTTTTGCATTTAAACAGCATTGATTTTTTATATGAATTCTTGTTGATACAATGTATTAAATTATATGATGCATCTTGATATATAAGAAGATAACCATCTACTGAACTATTCTGCATTTATAACAACACATTTTCATATGCAAATACTAGTAGATAAAGGTAAATTATAGGCATCAGGACTTCATAGGTTATGATGATATTGGTGAAGAAGTAGTTTCCTATAGAACAACAAAATCAAGAATTATCATACAAATATTGAGCGTTAAAATACCCACTACCTTGTACTGTGTGTTTCAAGTAACACGTACTCATTGATTCTTTTCACTGCAGTATTTATAACAACTGTATGTCTTTATTAAAACACGTTTGGAATGTTATTACAACTCACTTATACAACATAGTTTTGGCATGATAAGTATCATCAATGGGAAACCCAAAGCTCTAACAATATGAAACGAAGCATTATGCTGTACTTCACTTTCCGCTTTATAAATTTGGTGACTATATTGACTGCGTCTTTCTCATTGAAATTGGAGGTGCCACATGACAGATTAGTATACATCAAATATCAACTAACGTAAGGAAACTGACAATGGGAGTCTGCTGAGAAATTTTACAACAAAAGAGTTAATTTCAATTTCCAATCGAAAATAGTCCATTTCATTTTAACATCATGATGACCAAACACTAGTAACCCGAATTTAACTTGATCGGACAAACACGTGTTAACGCTATTTAAATGAGATTGATCGTTATTTGATAAAGATTGACAAAAATTAAAAATTATATTTAATTCATTTCAATTCATATCAATTCATTTTAACGCCAGTCAAATAGATTTCTCTGCAGTCGATCAATTGAAATCAAGTTAGTGGTTAGTTGCGTCAAACTAATAGGCCACGCCCCTGTTAAGCTATTTCAAACATGCATTAATTCGTTTTAAACATGGATGAGACCCGGACTTTTTACAGGTAAATCACTTAAGCGAAACGACCTCGATGTATCTATCGTTTGGGCAGAATCAATTTGCGCCAATTGCAGTTTTTTGTTTCAAACTTTAAATGCCTACAGTCTTAGTAAAGTCACGTGTTTCACAATTTAAACAAGCGAATGAATAATAGGGCGCCCGAATAATACACGTGACATGTTCATATATAAGGAATTAAAATAAAAACATTAAAATATATATGCACACGCGGTTTAAAAATGCAAAACTTGTGAATTTGTTGAAAATAAAATAGATAGATAATTATATAACATGATTTTAATTTGCTCAAATGCACTAGATCTTTATCGCATATAAACATGCGTTTCAAAAATTGCCAAGTTC
This sequence comes from Mytilus edulis, assembly GCF_963676685.1. NCBI lineage: Eukaryota > Metazoa > Mollusca > Bivalvia > Mytilida > Mytilidae > Mytilus > Mytilus edulis. The sequence goes on from NC_092350.1 coordinate 26,907,606, forward strand.
TATGAAAACTCGTGGCATGTAAGTTACGTGTGGTCCTTTGCAACTATTTACAAAACTTTATGTATTCCTGTATATTTACCGTTTCTCTTTTTTCTTTTTAACTATAATAATTCTTTATTCCGTAAGAAAATTAATATACAGCTCATAGGATCAAATACATACACAAATTATACAGTTTACTATATTGTACTCGTATGTAAATGTAGACACGGAAAACTACACAGAAATTATTCATTGTGTACATAATTTAAATCGATGTATTTCATATTTTCGGTATTGACTGTAAAAAGTGCTTAAGTGCAGTATAAGTAAAATACAGAATTAACTCTATCTTTTTTTATATTTCTTTATTTTAGAGGTAAGCTGCTGGCCAAGTTTCACTTATTCTGTCGAAAATCATTAACTTCAATAACCAATCAATTGTATTCTGAAAGAAGTTGATTTGTTCTCTGTACGAATACATGAAATATTTCTCACTGAACATTATGTTTGCAATCGATGATCAAATACAAATCTACAGTATTTATATGAAAGAGACTTAATAATATATTTCTTTATTATTATTCTACATATATTTGAAGGATCGAAATAATCAGTTCTACAAATGGATGTTATTTAAAGACTTGAAATTTTACAATTATCAAGTGCATCCATGAAATTTTTATCGACGCACCAAATTTTTCCCTTTCATCGTGCATAACGATCTTCTTACTTGTTCGTTGCATTCTAAAATTAAAATCCTACACAAATTGCAAAAACTTTTATTCTCCGGCTAGACTGCGTAAAAGATAAATATTGCTTTGTTTGTGTATACACAATGTTTTGAAGGCCGATATCCAGTTTGGCTAAAAAAGAATAAATTTGCGCCACAAGTTAATTACGCGAATTCTTTTTTTGTTTTGTATCACTTAATCATAAAAACTGCAACATTCATTTGCGCCAATAAAACAATCATTTAATTGTGCAAATATCAGTGTATATAAAGTGCGAATCCAGCTAGTTCATTTTTACTGTTATATGCGGGTATGTCTATTGTAGAATAAAGGATCATGGGAAAACTGTATTTGTTTACGTTTTGAAAATATCAAGTTAAAGGATTTTAAGTTACGTTTTAACATATTTTCATTGTGATATGTCTTTATAATATACAAACATAGCATTAAAATTCAAAAAAGTGTTATAAAAGCATCATAATATAGCATATCGATTATTGAAAGCGAGCCATTTTAACTATAGATGCGATGAATTATCACTGTTAGTGCAGTCATTATTAATGTAGAATTTTCAAAGATGCGAGGAATTTTTATTGTAGAATTATGTGATAAATGCACTTGCAACAAATGAAAAAAAACTTAGTTGATGACTTTAGGATTTATGATACATGTATTTTCAAATTGAAATACAAACTCCTCATTCATTCTTCATCAAATATATAGCTTTTCAAACTTGTAACAAAAGCGATTCTCAAAATGTCATATTGTATTCTTCAGATTACGTTTCTCCTTGATTTTAACTTATATAGGGAATCACTGGAGCGTGACAGCAGCGGGCCCTCTTAGGCAGTCAGTGGGCCCCTACTAATGAAAAATTCTAGATCCGCGAATGGATACTACCGCAGAGGTAAAACCATACACATATGGGTTATTGTACATGAAATGCATGCTTCAATTCATTTTTGTTGATTATAGACCCTTTGGAACTCTATGTGGGCTATTTCAGCAACTAGGCAAACAATCCCCAAACTAGATACACGGTTAGATTCAGCATGTCAACGAATTCCAAATATCTATATTAAAGGACATTTGTCTATAAATTTGGACCCCACAAAATTGAAAAAGGGATCAAAAATATAAAAAAATGCATGCATCGAATACATTTGTTATTGAAGGCATGACTGTAACAATAGGATGAATATACAAAAATATCTTATTCTGGGGTCTCATTGGGGGGTTCTGATCCCGGATCCCGCATACTGTTCTGGCAGATTCCCGTATTCCGCTTATTGTTTTGTCAGATTCCCGTATCCCGCTTATACTATGCAGTTCTATTTTTTTTGTGATTATCCGTGTCCCGCTAGACTTCATTTCCAGTTTTTCACTTCACAATCATTTGACTTTCACCTGTCACGCTTGCAAAAAATCGGCAATCCGGCGTGACGCTTATACCCAAATGCGACCCACTATTTTAGTTTTTTACTCTATTTTGACTCATATTAAGCCCATTATAAATATAGTAAAAAAGTAGCGTGGATTTTTGTGTCCCTTTTTATCCCGTCTCGTTTCGTTTTTGAGCCATATATAGATGTCGTATGTGACAATGAAACAACTCTCCATCCGATTCACAATTTATAAAAGTAGACCATTATACGTCAAAATACTGTCTTCAACATGGAGTCTTGGCTCACACCGAATAGCAAGTTATAAAGGGCTCCAGTGTAAAACCTTTTAAACGGGAAAACAAAGGTGCAATCTATATCAAGATGTACGTAATTAGTGGTGAAGTGTCATGGAAATGGATAAAAAAATAAGGATAAAGATCCCTATACGCTTTATAAGAAACTAAATGGAATACATTTGAAATAAATGTTATTTCTATTGAATTTATTAGAGTGTTTTAAAACCAAACTGTCCTCCGTAAGTTAAATTTTATCAAATCTTTCTCTTACTTTATCTATTGTTTGAGCAAGTCGGCTAAATTAAGGCTTTACAGCTTATTTCCTAATGCATGTAAAGCAAAACTTTGGTTGGCTTGCTTGCTTTGTTTGTATAATTGTTTATACAAACTTTGTAAATAAGATTGACATTTTTAAACAATATGAATAGGCATAGTTTAACCTGTATTTTTAATATTTGAATTAAATTGGGTGTTATCATAATGATTATCCAATAAAAAAAGCAAGCAAATCAACTAAAGTCTTGCTCTACATGCTTAAAGAAATGAGCTGTAATAGATAAAAAAAAAAATTATACAGTGAAAATGCACCGCATATACAATACTAATGATTCGCTCCACAGTGAAAATGAAAGAATAGTATCATTATTCGACAGTAAACATGACTAGCATTACGAAATCATCATGGTGGAATTTAGTTAAATATGAAGAAACTGAATGACAAAGCATATTCTACGTTATACAACTTTAATAATTGTATTAAAATGAATATTTTTTACTGCAACAACATCTTACCTGTTAGTTATAAAGCACCTGCACGATCTGTTCGTGAAATGTCCTAAATATTCACCTATTTTGGTATATATTTCACAGCTGGGTGGCTTTAGGCGCGGTAAAACTCCGCTCGCATCTCTTACTTTGTTTAATTAGTATTATGAACATATACATTTTAACCAATTTTCCTCATTTTCTTCTAAAATTAAAAAAAAGTTCGACTGTTTATTTATCATTCTACATTAGACATTTATGGCATATACAGTAAAAATGATATTTTAGGATCCGCACTTTACATACACTGAAATATTATACACTTGTTTTCAAATGTTTCTTCTTAGAGCACTGAGGAGGTCCTTTTTGGTATTTACATGTAGGTTCAGAATTCGCAAACTGAAAGAGCCTCCTTAGTGCACTTAGACTGACAAAAAAGTGCACAATGGACCTGATGGAAAGATAGAATTGACACAAAAACATGGCATACGGAAGGAGAAGTATATAATTTCGAATTTTAGTAATTAGGCCACACCAATTTGATTCCTTGTTCGACGGACCCGCCCGCACCTATTTTTTTCAAAACAGAATTTTTTTATTTTTTTTATATTCCCGCTTCCCGCATCCGGAAATGTAAACATGTCTATTTCCCGCACCGTTTTTTTGAAAATATTATAAAAAGATATCAACATTGGTTTCTTTCCCCCTTACTTATATTCCCTATCCAAAATGTTCCGTTGTTAGAATCAGGGGCGGATGCAGGAATTTTCGAAAGGGGGGGTGCTAACCCAGGGCAAAGGGGGGGGGGGGGGTGTGCAAAACATATGTCCCGATACAAATGCATTGATCGGCAAAAATAAAGGGGGGTTCGCACCCCCGGACCCCCCCCCCCCCCCCCCCCCCCCTGGATCCGCCACTGAGAATAAAGTACAAAGAACTTCTGAAGGATTTGCCTTCAACTGCAATTATATTGTATGCTGGCAAAACAAAACTATATATAGCCGCTGCATGTTTATGCACCTGTCCTGATTGATTCAGGGGCCTGTCGTTCAGCAGTTATCGTTTGTTGATGTTGTTCATTGGTATTTTCCCGTTTGAATATATAAATTAGATCGTTGGTTTTCCTGTTCGAATTGTGTACGCTAATAATTTTGGGATCCTTTATAGCTTGCTGTTTGGTCTGTATCAAAGCCCTGTGTAAAAGGCCGTACTTTGACCTGTGTTTGTTATTGTCAGGTTGAGAACAACCCTCCCTCAGACAAGGGGTCATTTTACTGATGTAGAAAAGAAAATAGAAATACCAAGGATTTGTATAGTTCTTCTATACAAAAACTTTAAAAACTTAGAATGTTGTACTCAAAAAGGGGAGAGTTACATCATATTTTAAACAACTTTTTCTAAAAGAGGGGTCCACTTATTTTGAATCATGAATATTAAACTGTTAAAGTAAATGTGTTAATTTAACATGGTTAAAGTCCAGGAATATTACAAAATTTTTGGACATGTTTTGACCATTTAATACTAGCTATAGATAGATATATAGTTCTTTGAGAAAATATGAGCCCTTTTGTACAAGCAAATATATTATAACTTATATGATCCATCATAAAACATGTAAAAGGGATATTTATAAAATTAAGGGGCAACCCCAAACTGATTATGACTTGGATGGAGAATTGTTTCATTGTCAGTCACACATACATAGACCAGATTTAATTATTTCTTGGTGAACAGGGAAAAAATACTTCAGAAATTAAAAAATGTCAAAGTACAAGTTATAAATCAAGTTTTAATATTGTCAAAACCTACTATTTTATGTTTACAAAAAAAAATATAATCGCTCGCCTTTACTTTTCAAGCTTCGCCTCAAAAAATTTCAAATTAAATATTTTTTTATTAAAATTTTCAAATCGCTCGCTCGCCCCAAATGTTGGAGTCCAAAAATCCGTAGAACAAGAAATTAATTTGGTGTGGCCTTATAAAGTTATTTAACAGTTGAAGTAAGTATTCTAATGTTACATGTACGTGTAAATATGTTAATAGTTTGGGCAATAGTTTCGAGGTAAATATGACACAATTAATAAAATTGAGAATGGAAATGGGGAATGTGTCAAGTTCCATTTATTGGCGCAATTAATATTATAAAACAGAAGAGATGAGCGCTATTCAAACGTTTACAATATGACAAATTACACCTAACCGTTTTCACAAATCAGTAATTTTTTCGCCCGGGGATATACACCTGCCAGTAATCTACCTTCAGTAACTTTACAATACCCAGCCGTGTCATTTCCGTATATTGTACACGGCGCGGGACGTTTGCGCTTTTTCATTGTACATGTAGGTATCACGTGTTATACATGTATATACACCAGAAATACCCATTCAAGTGATTTTTAATTTCAGAAGAACTCCATATCGGGTACATAAACATAAAATTATAATAATATAAAAAATAAATGTTGTTTTATTAAAAGCACCTAGGTATGTATTTGTAAACTTTTGTTAATTCGTTATTTCATGTATCTTTTTTTTGCTTCAATTACTTTTTTGTATCTTATTGACTTATTCGTAAATCGAAAAAACGCACAAATCTGAAATAAATCGTATGCATGGCATTGAAAATGTTGAATGATTTCTCTAACTCAAAACTAGTTATACATGTACATGTAGATGCCTCTGAAATTATATTTTTCTCGTTGGGTTGCTTGTCCATTTATTGACGTTTACGCTATATTCTTATGTTCGGTATTTGTGAAAAACGCTCATCTATCAATTTTACAAGAAATATAATACTTGTAAGTCATGAACATTGAAGTTTAACTTGCTATCATTTTTTCGTATACGCACAAACATGAAAAATAAAATGAAACACCTTAAAGCGGTTTAAATTATGCAGTGCATTTTGAAAATATAGTTTCCGGTTATTTTTGTTTCATACTTTTTCTATCCCTTTTCCTAAAAATTAGTACACGGGTCACTGGTTAAAATAGAATAAAATTAACGGTACCAATTTTCTTGCACCAGATGCGCATTTCGAAAATACATGTCTCTTCAGTGATTTGAATTTGAGCTGTTTTATAAGTATATATGATGGTGCCTCGTTTTTAAGGGATTGTAATTCTTTAAAATAAATTTATCTATTCATCCATAAAATACACTATAATTTCACTTTTTTTAAATGACAACTTGTATCAACCGGAAGATTTGCAGATATTGACACCTGTGCGTTTGGATTAGCATTAAAATGTTCCTGTATTTTTATAAGAAATACTTTATAACACAATCTTGGACTTGTACAAGTATATATATGCATCTATAAGTCCAAGCATGTGCATACAATAATGCATGTATGTACATGTATACGCATGAGTTTCTCGCTACATTGAAGACCCGTAATATAGGCCTTCCTCTTTTGTCTGCTTTATAGTCAGGTTTTTGTCTCTTTTACACATTCCCCATTTCCATTCTCATTTTTTGTAAAATACGACGGTATATTAGGGAGCGTCTAAACACCACCTAGGCCGCCTTAGTGCACTAAGCTCAAGAAGCTGCACTAAGCCCATGATGGGATGGTGCTATGAATGTAAAAAAGATACCATCGGACGCTGTTTTTTTTTAAGATAATGTATCTGATTTTTTTAGTCATTAGAAATTGTAGTTAAGTCGTAATTTGATTTTTTCTGTCATTAAAGGTTTTGTCCGACGACACGTGCCAGTAATTAACAAGGTAATAAAATCACTGACCCATGCAGAAATAAAGAAACATAACAATTACACGGCTTCCACCTTTTTGTTTGCCGTGTTATATGATTGTTTGTTTTTGTAGGATTTAAAACAAAACTTTGTATTTCTTTCTTTTTTTAGTGTATTTTTTTATAGGTTAATTATTTTGACTTTATGATACTTTTTTTGGTTTTTAGTCAAACTTCATTGTAATTCGAAGTTGATGATTTTTGTAAAACGATTGTTTTAGGTGGTGTTTGTTTCGTTGTATTTGTAAAATTGTATGAAAGATTGGTTTGTCCTATAATAGAATATGGAGCAGGTATATGGGGTCAAAAAACATATTCCTGTATTAACTCTATACATAATAGGGCTTGTAGATTTTTTTCTCGGAGTACAAAAATATGCACCAAATGCTACAGTTACTAGAGACTTAGGAATACCACCTAATTTTGATAAACAGTGGAAAAGTATTATTCGTTTGTGGTGTAGATTAAATAACATGAGCTCAAATCGGTGAAGTGCAAAAGTTCACAAGTGGGCTGATAGTGTGAGTATTAAGCATAAGTGTGTTAAAAACTGGATTTTCTTAGAAAAAAACCTTCTAGCTAAATTCAAGTCATTTATCGTGTCCTGAAAATATGGACACTAACTTTGTTGTAATTTTTTTTATGTCAAAATTGTTCCTGTAACAAATACCATGTACATGTACATATATGAGGCTATGAAAGTAAATAAATAGAGTTTACAGAAATAAAGATGATAATGGGATAAGCACTTTAAATTACAGAATAAAGAGATGAAAATATAAAGAATAGATTAAATGATTCATGGTTGCTTAACGACCAGTTACAAATATTACACTCTACCCTCCATGTTTTTGTCCATCAATTTATACTTGAGTCAGAAAATTAAAACCAGCAGTGTCAAAAATATTTTTTTAAGCTGACAAATATTTTACACTCAGCGACATTCAATGTCATTGACATACTATATAGCACTAATCGCAATATACATGTACATGATATTTTGGACATCTTATCAGTAATCTCTCTATTGAAGATGTTGAAATCTATGTATTATAATTATTCGCTTATTAGGCAAATTCATTTTCTACAAAGATATTTTCCATCATTTTAGTTTTGATAAATACCATTACAAATAACATATTTGTCTCAGTCTCCTGTGTGAGGATATTCGATTGATAAAAAACAATAAACAATTTAAGGTCGTCAGGTAAATGTGGATTACGGATTAAGATGTTAGATGTCAAACTTGAATTAACAAACTGAGGTGAATTTAACCCGAATATGTAGTTTCTCTTCAACAGTGTTTTAATTCCAAGTTCCTTATTTTCATTTAAACTAAATTAATTATATAGAATGATAGAAAGATTCGGAACTAAAGATAGTCACAATTAAAAATATGTATTTTGAAAAACCGCCAGATCATATCTGATTTTAATCCAGGGTCCGTATATGCATCTTCTGACATCAGACTCAGACTTCTCTTGAACTGAATATTAATGTGCGTATTGTTATGCATTTACTTTTCTACATTGGCTAGAGGTATAGGGGGGGGGGGGGGTTGAGATCTCATAAACATGTTTAACCCCGCCGCATTTTTGCGCAAGTCACAAGTCAGGAGCCTCTGGCCTTTGTTAGTCTTGTATTATTTGAATTTTGGTTTCTTGTGTACAATTTGGAAATTAGTATGGCGTTTATTGTCACTGGACTATATATATATATATATATATATATACATTTATAGAACTCGTCTAAACATCAACCCAACAATGTTAGATCTGTAAATTTGCTTTCGCAAATTTTTGGTTCTTCCCTCGCCGGGATTCGAACCCATGCTACTGTGATATCGTGACACCAAATCGCCCACACTGCAGCCGTCCCGCTAGACGCAAAAAAAAGCTTTCGGTGGGCATGTGTTACCTTTCCACGTCAGTTTTAATCTAGCGGCGTACTACAGTACATGATATATAAGGCATGAAGATGTTATTGTTTACAGATCAGCTAAATTATCTATAGTAAAGGATCCTACAAATTAATGTAATCAAGATACAGTCACAGAAAATAATTATATTCATAACTGACTCAGACGTACTTATATATATATATATAGTATATATTTGTTAAGGGGCCAGCTGAAGGACGCCTCCGGGTGCGGGAATTTCTCGCTACATTGAAGACCTGTTGGTGACCTTCTGCTCAGTGTTGGTTTTTTTTTCTTTGGTCGGGTTGTTGTCTCTTTGACACATTCCCCATTTCCATTCTCAATTTTACATTGGTACGTAAATTAAGATTTTATCCGAAAAGACGGATTTTCTACATGTACTACAACAAATTTGTACAACTATTGAATATTGTAAATGTTTAATGCATAAATGTCCAGTTCTAGATCGAACTTGCTTTGCTTCGTCGAAAGTACGAATATAGAAAAATCACAGATTTATATTACAACTAAAAGGTCCTAGAACAGTTGCAGAAATCATCAGAATTTGTTTATTGTTAGTTATTTGTACATGTATAACTATAATGCGAACCCGAAGTTGTGAAATAGCAACTAAGCGTGAATTCTTTGGAAAAGCGGCGGTTCTATGAAAACCTATTGTCAATTTCAAGTTCTGTTTCGACATCATTGTAATATATGTCACTGGACGTTAAAATTAAATCCTTTATTTCGTCTTCGTCTTCGTCAAATATTGCTGTTGGTTTCTGCCGAAAAAAATCTTTCAAAAAGTTGTAACCTTTGGAACTTTTTCAGATAATTTAACCACATGACAAGAAATTATACAATAAACATTGGTCACGCACGATAGATTCTGATGTAAGACACGTACCGTTACAATACCCAGTTTACACGCATCAGCGCACACAGGTTTGTCGAATAGGCCAGTTGATTGGAGGAAAGTTACCAAAAACCACGCCTACCTTTAACTATTATCCAATCAAACGCCTTTGACATAAACTTAAATAATACATGGGTAATATAACAAAGATTTTGAAAAAAGTTGAGACTCTAAATTCTAACTTAAAAGTATAGATTAATGCTCGTAATGCATTTTCGCAATTTACATTAAATTTTATACATACTTTCACCTATCTAGTGAGGAAAAAATACAAATTTAAAACAATTGCAAATTACAACTATTTTGAATTAGAATGCACAGCAAGGACGTATATTAGTTATCCGTCCTTGTGCACAGTTTGTGATAAATGGGTGCTAAAATGTCTTAAACAAAAACCCAAAGACCAGTTTCAAGAAGAATGCTTTGCTTTTATTGCAGAATCGCATAAAACATAATGTTGTCGTATTTTCAAAAAGAATTATCAATTTGAAAACTACTTTTCCTTTTTACCTTTCTAAAATAATACATTACGCAGATATAGATGTGGTAGTTGCCGATTGAGTCTAGAAGGTGTCAGGATTTACACAGAGAAGACAGAATATGCCGTCTCTGTGACACAAACAACATTGATGACGAGTACCATTACATAATGAATTGTAAAACATTTAAAATATAGAAAAAGAAGGAAATGTTTAAGGAACTACTGTTAGTCAAACTCTTATATCTTTAAAGCTGTTCAACAGTTAAACTCATCAAATATTGTAATATTAGAAAAACTATGTAAGAGTTATAAATGTGAAAGTCAGTCCTCCAAGTTTATTTAATTGTATCGTTTACACATGCATGTGATAATTTTACCTTATAGTTATGTTTATATATGTTCTTGATAACTAGCAATTGAAGTTTTATGAGAAATAAAGTATTCGTATTCCTTTAAACCATAAATTACAGTACACGAAGACCGCCTACGGGTAAAGTACAAGTGAATATATCACAAAGATCATCCGTACGCGTCCTTGTAAATGCAAAACTCTGGATTTTCTTTGATAATTACCCGAGAGGTTATAAAAGATCTAGAAAAGACTTCCAAAGGTGTTTGCCAAAAATGAATTGAAATAAAAGATTTTTGTGTAGACGAGTTACAACATTGCATAAGCATGATTAGGAAATTTGAACAAAAAATGTAAGTGCACATCTTTCTAGTGGCGAAAAACACGTATATCGAGCTACGTAGACGAAAAAGAATAAGTTCATAATGATTATGATGTAAATTCACGAAATTATAAGGTTATAATTAGAAAACAATTTAAAACACGATTCGTCATTCCCCATGTATATAGATTAAAACAGAATTATAATTTTCTAATTCTTAAATTAAATTCTGAAATTCAAAAGACATGTTTCTGATACTTGACAGTCCAGCGAACACTATTACATGAAATGCACGATGATATTGACCGAAAACAAAGGTGAAAGATTCAAATTGTAAAATCAGCCGCTGGACGGTAGAATTTCTATCAATCATTCAACGATAAAAAGAAAAGAAAAAGAAGACTATTGAGTGTAAAAGTATGATAGAAATACTTTTAATTTATTATAATGCCTGTTAAATTGTTCCAGTCATTGGTTACTAGTGATTGTCAGTCCATTTCGATATTTCATAGCACTTTTACAAATTCTGAAACAAATAAAAGAAAAAACTAATTTTCCCATGGGAAAAATATATCTACCCATGAGAAGAAATTTGTCCCGCACAGTGTTCAACTCCCAAAAAGGGAGTCTAATCAACAAAGAAATGCTTTATCATCTGTAAATTGATTTTTATATATGAAACGATGTGTATTGATTTTACTTGGTTCAATGTTCAGTGGCAAGTATTTTATATATGCGCAGGTCCTGAGACAGAAAATCAAATTATTCATTCACTTAAGGTCTTCAAAAATAACGATTGCGAGATGACGGACAGGAAGACTTCAAACGTAACAGTTTGAACTAGCTGTCAGAAACTTAAGTACTCTCAGATCTTTTCTTGCTATTGTCGTTTTGTTCTTCTGGTAAACAAGTGATTCTTTCATTGTTGAAGACTCTCTAGCGACTATAAAGATGAACAGAAATAAAACGCTGACCATTGATAATTTGTATTTTTGTTTAGCTCTAAATTTGTGTTCGATAAGGTCCCGTGTACCTTTACTCCATATTCCTTTATTTTCTATAAAGGCGTCTGTCTTGACAGTAAGTTGACACGACTTAATACAAGTTAAACCCTTAAATGTAAGACACCAGATGGAAGTACTCAAAAAGGAGAGCCAGTTTGGTATTCTGTAATGTTAGAGTTCAATTCTTCATGAAGAAACGACTACTAGTATATGTTTTCTGTATTCAGCATAGAATCATATCTTCTAAACTATATTTTTTCGCACAATGTCTGGATATTGGTGGACATGCATCATTGCGAAACCAGACATTTACAAATGAAAATTAATACTTGTACTATAGCCATTTAGTAGGAAAGTAAATGCACAAAAGACAAGTAATTCAGAAACATGCATGGATCACGCAAAATTATGCAGGGGCGACACCGGAGTAATGGGAGTTTGCTTCTTGCAAGACATTCGCCGTGAAAACAATTTGATATGAAGACAAGCCTTTGTTTCAACTTTGTTTTAAAATTTCAAACATGAGGCTGTTACGGCCCAGGTCAATGTTCTTAAGCAACACATATTTTCCTTTCATTTTGCTGTTAGCTTTCTGATATAAATTTATACATATTATAGACTATTTTGATTCTTTTTTTTTCAATTTCAGTTAAACACTATTTATGATTTGCTTTTAAATAAATTTTAACATGTTTAAATGTCTTTTTCTTTTTCTTCATCTTTTTGAAACCCTGGTTTTGTATTACCACTGACCAGTTCAGTAAAGAAACAGCTGCTTCATGTTTGCATAAATGTGTTTGTAACCAATCTAACATGCTATTATAATTTCTTAGTTTTTATTCCGTGTCTATAGATAGTCTTCATCGGGGAGGCAAGATTTATTTTGTCTGTTGGTTGCTTGGCTAGCGTAAGCTAATCGATTTACCTCACATTTTGAAGTTGGATGGAGATTGTTTCTAGATAAATGCCGTACCTTTGTACTTTGGTTTCCTGTCGGATTTTTCTCAATTTTAAATTGGGAAGTTTTATCATTTGTTTTGCATAATTATTATTGAACGATTAATAAATCTAGTCCCGTGTGTGCTAGCGAAATGTCTTTAGTGTAATCTCGGAGTGTAATTTTTATTTCAACTTTTACGTTTGCATCAGGACGACCTAAAACACGAAAACTTTCTTTTTTTCAAGAATGACATTCGTTACTTCAAACAAAAATCGCTTTTATCTTCTTTTTTTTTTGCAGTAAAAGACCTGTTTCTTTAAAAAAAAAACTTTCATACAATCGACTGATTCGGGAAGGTCAAGGATTATAACATATTTTTCGTAATTCTGAAAAACTTTTTAGTAATCTCTGGTGTATTTATGATGGCTTGGTTTGAAGCGATAACAGACGAACTATGCTTACTAGTGCTGCATAAAAAAACATGAGGATATGGTTTGTCCTTTATTACAAATTTGACTCCAATAAGGATAATTTTTGTCTCATAGAAAAATCGATAATTTATTTTTCGATTTTTATCGGATATAAAAGTTATTTTGAAAAATACAAACCGGATTATTATTTATTAAAGTTTCGTATGCATCATAAATCAAGCTCCGGCAACTTTTGATTTGTTCTGATATAAATAGTAATGATTTTCATCGGAGAAAAAGATAGATATTTTTGTCGTGATTGGAAGAATCGTAAAAGTGTTATTTTTCTGAATTCTGTTTGTTTAATCGGACATCGTAGAGTTTTAATTTGATTTCTTTTTGCCGAACTGGACTTCATATTGTGTATTGATTTGAAACATGAACGAGGACCTCGATGAGAACACCTGGATTGAAAGTTTGCAAACGTTCCGACCAATGAAATTCATTTTAATATGTAACGAGAGCACCTAGATGAAATATTTTATCTATACTACAATCAGTTTTAACTTAGAAATTTCCGCTCAAATATATAGGAAATAAAATTATATGAAAGCAACAATGCAGACTGTTTCTTTTCCATTTTCTGTTTTTTTAACAATGTTTATGTTCATTTCAATTTGGAAAGTAGACTTATATTAAATGCCCAAAACGTAAATTTATGTTTTCTTTTAAAACATTAAAAAACGTAAGAGTATGCCGACAAATAGCCTGTCAAGGTCGTTAAACTTAAATCAACTTACCCATCTTTATCGCAGACTAAAATTTATCTCATATATACAGAATACATGTTAATTTATTACAAGTACGTCAGGGTGCATGACAGCACAATAATCTTTTTACAGAGTCGTAAGAACAATATTTTTGTTTGATATTTGTTTCTCTTCCACAATTAACGCCCGATTTGGCCAGTGACCGGTATTACAATTTAACACAGTTTTAGAAGTTCAGTGGGCTGCTGTTTCATTTAGAATTTTGAGCATGCCTTTCTGTTTATCATATTCAACGTCAACATTATCTTCGTCGATTTTATTATTCAACAATATCTTGTTTTTCATTACAAGCTTTTCCAAATATCAATATACAGCAAGAGAATGAATATATGTTGCTTCAAGACACATCGATTTAAATTATGTACACAAATTATGTAGTTTTCCGTGTCTACATTTGATTTACGAGTACAATATAGTAAAACAGTAAAAAGAGAAACGGTAAATATACAGGAATACATAAAGTTTCGTAAATAGTTGCAAAGGACCACACGTTACTTACGATATATACATCGAGGTCGTTTTGCTTGAGTGATTTACCTGTAAAAAGTCCGCGGGTCTCATCCATGTTTAAAACGAATTAATGCATGTTTGAAATAGCTTAACAGGGGCGTGGCCTATTAGTTTGACCCAACTGACCACTAACTTGATTTCAATTGATCGACTGCAGAGAAATCTATTTGACTGGCGTTAAAATGAATTGATATGAATTGAAATGAATTAAATATAATTTTTAATTTTTGTCAATCTTTATCAAATAACGATCAATCTCATTTAAATAGCGTTAACACGTTTTTGTCCGATCAAGTTAAATTCGGGTTACTAGTGAAAACTATATGAAATGTGAACTAAACATTTTGTTTCATCTTTTCGACTTTGTTTTCTACCCATGCAATTATTATTGTGATGGTAACTTCGAAATCTTCTTTCCTTGTTTGTATTGTATACTTGAATGCGGTTGCTTCATTTCTAATTTTGTTTTGCATGATGTAATATTTAAAAAGAGAGGATATTATTTCAATTAATACCCATTAATAGTATTAGTCACGCAATATTTTTTGTTCCACAATATACCATTACACATGAAGCATATGTCGCAGTGTTACTAAAATATATGTTTGTATCTTGTATACAGTAGATCTACTCTCATTGTTACAATGTTGGTACAGGTGGTCATGTGTTTTATGTTCGTCTTTATGGATCAGTCATTAACGGTTGATGCTAAAGGATCCTGTCCAGATGGTAAGTGTTGGTTGAATTAAGGCGACAGTAGTTTACAAGTGTTAAATGTCGAAAATCGATTAGGGGAGAGACACATCAAAGTAACAAACAAAAATTGAAGAAACGTATAAATACCATAATAGCAGAACTAGGTGCGTTATAGAGTTAGTGTCTTTTGATTTGAATGCATCGCCGCCATGCAAATTCATATTTAGTCAAATACCACAATCAACAATAGGACACGCTCCGTTAAATAACAGACACTAATGAGTCACTAGTGGTATGATGTCTTAAAATATCTTATACGACAGCAGAAACTGATTGTTAGTGAATTGAGACACAGGCACATCTCATCTGGTCAACCAACTTGTGATGATGTTCGTTAACATTATGTAGTGAGTCGTTCTTAGCCATAACTCTACTAGAGAAGTTTTGAAAAATATTAAACAAACAAAACCTGATACATTATGTAAGTATGAGTTTTGTTGAAACCAGGTTTAATCCACCATTTTCTACATAAGAAAATGCTTGTTCCTAGTCAGGAATATGACAGTTGTTATTCATTCGTTTGATGTGTTTTAGCTTTTGATTTTGCCATTTGATTAGAGACTTTTCGTTTTAAATTTTAGTATTTTTGTGAATTAACTCTTCATATTTTTATTTTTTTTTATTTATTATGTGTATGATATGCTTTTACCATTTAACATTTATATGAAATGACTGAGCAGTAATTCTATAATAAAACAATCTCCATATTTCAGATAGCAAAATGGATAGTCTAATAAAAATGGTTAAAGAAATGCAACAGCATTGTTCATGTACAGGTATTTATATCAAATGAGTTTTTATAAACAGTAAGAAAATATAAATAAAAAACTATATTATATCAAATCTGTCCATTAAACGCACTCGGGAATTATTTTTTGTTATCTTCTACATTTTCGCTTAAATATCAATTAGAAGAATACGACTTGCCGCAATTTTCTCATCTCTTTCATCTCTCTCATCTTTAACATTATGAAGAATAATGCAAACTACCCGCAATTTGTATACTTGATTAACAACGGGGCATATAAAGCAAGTTTTACCAGTTAAAGGGGACGTCGATTTTGAACTTCTTCTGATTGTTTACATCTACGGATGAAAACGAGTCGGTAATGCTAATTCACCATACGGTTTTACAAGATATGAAATTAAAGGCAAAATAACATTAAAGGAACTGACTTGTTCAAATAATTGTGACACCAAGAAAGGTTATTTTGATACTTTGTTGCGACACCGTCTTACGATGAAGGAGGACCATGATTGTGGTCCTTCATGTCTCTATCCCTCAATTTCTATCGGCATTTTCTCTATTGATTATTTTTTTCGCCCATTATTTTCACCTTTTTTTTTGTTTAGCATCGCAATAATCTCTATTATTTTCGTTTAAATGTTTATCTTCCTCTTTTCTGTAAACTCAACCCAGACCCTCGTGAAGGTGCAAAAATAAATTGTATACCAATGTCTACAAACCAGCGAACTAGTCTGAAAGTTTATATGATAGAGATACTTAAATAGAAAGATTTAATACACCTGTCTACTTTCTTCAATTTCAGGTAAAGATAACTATAATTTTATATTTAGATAATACCCGTTTTATTACTTTATAACTGTTTAACTCATAAAAAGGAGTATAAAACAGTAAACACTACATATAGTTTCAATAAAATAGACAGATACAACATCTGACTTTGATAAAAAGAGAAATTTAGAAGTATATTTGATTTTATAATAAGGCCAACTTGTTCCAAAAACGCACTGTATCCTTTGATGTTCCGTCAATTAGTACATTGCAGGTAATTGCTGTGGATGCCATAAAAAAGAGCCAATTGCATTTTATGCCGCATTGACAAAACACACTACAATAACAGGATCTCAGACGATTGTATACGACAAAATTTACACAAACCTTGGTCAGGCCTATGACTCCAGTAATGGTAAATTCCGTGCGCCAGTCAACGGTCTTTACTACTTTGCATGTACTCAGATATCTGCTTCTGGCAAGTTACATGTCATACTAATGAAAAACAACAGCAAACTAGGCAAAGGATATAGTGTTGAACGTGGCGAAACAGGGTCAGTTATTGGTACGGTACAACTAGAAGAAGGTGATGTTGTAACCGTACAACATAATCCCTATACTGGATCACAACAGTTGCATGGTGCTGAGTATAGCACATTTACAGGTTATCTAATTACACAACTTTGACTAGATAACAATAAATAAATAAATCTTTTACCGCAAATTGTTGCTTTTGACTTACAATGTATGAAAAGGGTTGTCTGAGCCAACATGGGACAGGAACCTTTTGTTAAGTGGTTCTCGTTTGTTGATGTGGTTCATAAGTGTTTCTCGTTTCTCGTTTTTTTTTTTAAAATAAAGTCGATCGTTGGTTTCCCTGTTTATATGGGTTTACACTCGTATTTTGTTTTCTTCAAATATGCAATAAAGATATTGTTACGTTATTTTTTGGGGGCTCATAATAGCTTACTGTTCGGTAAAAACCAAGGGTCTGTGTTGAAGACTGTACTTTAACCTATAATGGTTTACCTTTACAAATTGTGAATTGGATAGGGGGTTGTATCATTGGCATACAAACCACATCTTCTTATATCTATTGAATGAAACAGACATAATGATATAATCAAACCACGCAACATCTGGTATAAATATAAGAAGTAGTTATATGATTATTGTATGATTAACTATTACTAGTAATCATAGATCAAAGAATGTGGAAGCAGTCTTCAACAATGAGCAAATACTTACCATATAGTTACACATAGAAAGTCCCGGCATGACAAAATTGGAACAATTTCAAATGAGTAAACGACCGTTAATGCTTTAACAGTAAAACGAAAACATATTTTTAACATTCCAGGTATAAAGCTGTATTTCCTTAATATATATTCGCTGATACCAGGCTTTAATATAGAAGTATAGTTACCATTCGTTTGCATACAAAATTCCTGTACCTAGTCAGGAATATGACAGTTGTTATCCATTCGTTTGATGTAATTGAGCTTTAAATTTTGCCATTTGATGGGACTTTCTTTTTTGAATTTTCCTCGTTTTTTTGTGATTTTGTTTTCCCATGCGACGATCAAGATTTGTACAGTCACTTCACAGTTAATTCAATATTTATTTTTCGAAAACATTAGCTACAGGACAGTGAAGCAATAAATCTGATCGCAGTTCATTTTATCTACAAAGTTAAAAAAAATTCTGGGTTTGTTTAATTGCAAAGAAAAACTATTGTAGTAACATATCTCGGCCAACTTCGAAGTTCAAACGGATAGTACTACAAGAAAAACAAATTGAATCACGATTTCCGGCCAATAGGCACATCAACCTAGTATGTCCTTATTACCTACAAAGATTCTGGAAATTCTATAGTGTGGTTTCAGAGGATTTGTGATGACAATAGTTATCAAAGGTACCAGGCTCCAGACGCACTTTTTGTCTACACAAGACTCGTCCGTGACTCTCATATCAAAATAGTTATTAAGACAAACAAGTGCAAAGATAAAGATCAGTGAGGACCCGAAATTCAAAAAAGTTGTGCCAAGTACGGCTAAGGTATTCTATGCTTGGGATAGGAAAATCCTTAGTCTTTCGACTATTTTCGATGACAGTCATTAAAACATTTTACGTTTAAATAATCATTCAAATACAGACATATAAGTACATATTATGTTCTAATTCGTAACCTCAACCGAACAAAACACATTTATCAATATAATACAAAACTCTCACTTGGGAATAGCCACTTGCAAAAGTTAAGTGAATTTTCGACGGGAGTAGACACTTGCAAAAGTCAAGTGCATTTTCATTCAGGTAATAAGTACACGTAATTCATTTTATATCAATGAGAATTATAAAAATTGTCTGTCTCTGACTAGCACATCCATATTTGCATCTTAGTACTATCAACATGTAGATAAATTATTTTTATAATTATTTATTTGGAAAAAAACCTCTAGAACACTTGACTGCAATGACTCGAATGACTTTAACTACAGTAACTATCAAAACACACGGTATGTATTGTGTCCGGCTAGGATCGTGGTTTTTCGAGTGTTTTGATCGGGCTTTTTCGAGTGCGACCACATTGTTTTCGAGTGATTATGATAAAAAAAAATTAAACAAACAGACTTCTTTTCTGACAAGAAGTGTTATAGATCCTCGAGCTCAACATACAAGGATATACATGGTGTGTTAGTATATTTAAGATAAAAATATATTATCAATCGGATATTATTTTTTGTTCAAAAAAGGTGAATTAAGCCTTACTATGCTTTTATTCCAAAAAAAAACTGAATATAGTCAAATTTATACACATAGCAATGCAAATGTTGACGGAATTGCATTCATGGCAACATTATATCCCTAGTTATACAGACACTTTACAAAAATTATTGTATTTGCAATGAAAACGGCATTTTGAGACTAAATTTATTTTTATGTGTTCGGGTTTTTTCGAGAGCAGTCCGGGCTTTTTCGAGTGCGTCCGTGTTTTATCGAGTGATTCTACAAATTTCCGTATGGTTTTTACATTTACAAAAAAAAAGAAGAGTGTAAACTATGCATTTTTATAAGGCATTCATCAGTTTGATAATGTACTACGATGAAACTTCACAAACAAGTACCGTTCATTTGTATATATTGTTGTTTGTCACTTCATTATATATTCATGATGCCAACAATATAAGTTAAGCATAGACAATTTGCATTGAGACGTATGTACATATAGTGTGTAAAGCTGATGAACTATTCATTTCATTATTAACTGTCTATATAATTATGAAATTTAATAAAATTTTATTGTAAATGGGAATAAAAACTAGTCGGATTTAGTGTGTGCATGTTTTTTTTTTTGTTTTTTTTTTGTAAAGGCAAGGTTTTTACTAGTATTAGAATATTTCTTTTTCTGATGCTTCTCCGCTCTCCAGTATGTTTCTTACTGCGTTTTTGATAAACAGCTTTGCCATGAGCTCATGCTACACCCATGGCGTTTTCAGAGAATAAATTTCTTTCTCTTATGGTTGTAGCTTATTATCTATATCTTGCATGAATAGACATTTCTCGTATCAGACTGCATAGAGTGTTATACGAAAATCAGTGTTAATTTGATTCGCTTACACATAATATTAAGATGATATTACAACATCTCATTTGCTATTCTTTAAAGGTTACGACGATGCATATGTCGTATGAAAAATACAACACCAAGGATTAGTGTAATTTTTTTTGTTTAATACCGCAGTTCCACTAGGCCATAATCGCACTACGATCTGTGAAAAAAGTGAAATTTTTAACGATCGTAGTGCGATCGTGCAGATCGCAGTAGGGTCGTAGTACGCGCGTTATGAGGACTTCATGATCGGAATGAGCGTGGCCAACTTTTAACAAGTTCAAAACCATCGTGGTGCGGTTGTGGCGAAACCAGGTCGTGGTAGAAGGGTAGTAAGAGCGCAGTAAGGTCATGATAAGATCGCGCAGGTAGCTGTACCATCGTAGCGACAGCGTAATGAATGCGCGATTCTAGTCGGGGGGACTGTGTTACGATCTCACGGCGACTTTACTACGATCATCATGTTCTAACCGGAACCAAACACGCTTCCACTACGACTATATCACGTTTATTCATCGCTTATACCACGCTGTTAAAGACCATAGTTCGATTCTAGTACGCCTATGCCGTCCTCATCACGCTGTTCTAACGACCCGACTACGTTCATACTACGATCACCATGCTCATTGTCATTGTCATATGAAAATTATAAAAGCTCTCCAGCTTTTGTTTTTCTGTATGTAATTTGGACCTCTTGTCCTGTATCTCTAACGGCTCAATAGCTTTGGTTTCAAAACTGTTGGTTTAATAGTTCCAGATGAAGGGAAACTCAGAAACTGTTTCCGACGAAACAAATTTGAAAAAGTGGTTGTGTATTCATTTTCAAACAAAGCCAAATGTCTATTCTTTGATACTTTTACTATCCTTGTTAAGTAACTTTTATTTAAAAAAAGCCCCAAAAATAATAATTACCAGACATGATATTAGTATGTTTCTTATTAGTATCTACACTACTCTGAATAAATCTGTTAAAAAGATTGTAATAAAGATGATATGTATTTAACATTGATACATTACCATTAAGAATGACTTACACATTCATGTCGTTTTAACTGTAACTTATTCTTTACACCCCGGTGATATTGACATAGAGTTAGGAAGACATAGGAGAAGAAAACAGATGCTTATAAGAGAACCAATTTATTTTATATATTCTCTTTTTACTAAAACTCCATATGAAGGAGCTCTAACTAATATTTGAATCATTGGATAAGGAGACAGGGAAATATTACAGGTATTATATATTAAATATATAGATATAGATAATGCCTGAAGTTACTGATTGGGCTTGTTAATGATCACATTGGAAAGTTTATAGTCAAAGTTCGTATTTAGGTACACCAAAACTGACACGAAATTGATATTTTAATTCGCTCTTACCAATGTTCACTATAAAAAGTATAAACCAGGTTTTATATAACGTGTTCACACTATAAAATCTGCACCGGGCTAATAAATTAACTCAATTCACACTTGATAAAAAATTAACATTATTTTTCCTCACAGATGTATTATCTTAATGTCTGAGTTTTTTAACCGCACTCCTGGCCGCTTTAGAGGAGTTCGATCACCATCAAGATCGATCAACCACAGTGACTTTCCGTGATTTCGAAAATCGTCACTTTATCCAAATTCGTGCCCCATTAAACTTGGAAATTATTACCTCATTGACAAACTAAACAAAATGTACTAAACTGCATTGTGAAATACATATTACAATTTGAATTCATATACCATCTACAGTCAAACAAATGAGAAACACAGATATGTTGCCTTGAATTCAAATACTAAAAGCATTTTACATTTGTACATGACTTTTTTTTAACATTATAATTAATTTGAACTGGTTTCCTTGTTTCAGTGATTGTGCAGAAAAGGCTCCTTTCAAACCAGCTTTAGATGAAGGGGCTGCTAAGAAGTTATGGGAATTGTCAGAAAAACTTGTTGGTCTTTAAATGTGAAAAATCGATAATGTAAATATATACTAAGTAACTAATCTCTGGTGCAAGAAGAAATGGAAAACAAGTGCATATTATTATGAACATACTGCTGAAATACCACAATTGAATAAATAAATGCTTTGATTTGAATCAAGTCAGAAAAATATTTATTGGTTTGATAACTTGTTATTCATTCTATAAACGTAGAACAGAAGTTCGACTTTCCTTTTATATGTAATAAATCTTCAGAAGCACATATATGGAAGATGCATGCCCTCTTTCTCAACAAGAAATTTAATAAGTTTTGTTGCATTTTGTAACTGTAATCTGTATGGCTCAGTGTAATTTCTTGAAATTTTGTATTTTTCTCTTTGTCCTTAATTTGTTTTATTTACTAGAGACACTTTATTTTAATCTTGTCCCTTTTACATTTGTGTTATCAAACGACATCTCTGTTATCTTACCTATAAACTAGCTCATAGTACTATCATAAGTCGCGATATTGCAAAGAATTAATTTGCTTTAAAGAGTATATATGTCTGTGTTATATATGGAGGACGGGACCTGATTTTGTAGCATCAGATGAAACTCTTATTTAAAAGGCATCTACCTACATGTACAAAGTTAAGAAATGAACGTGACTTGAAGTAAGTTTTACAAGTGAAGAAGTATATCCTGTATGTTAACACGTAAACTACAGGAACTCCAACAAACAAGGACTATTTAGAGCCCCCGAAACAGTTTAAAAAAATCACAAGACAGTTTCATGCACTTTTACTTTGACAGAATACAGCCTTTGTTTCAAGTTAGTAAGCACGCAGTATGCTCACATATATGATCTACCAATTTGCTATGTAACTACGATTTTTTCTATTTTTCCATTGTCCGTCTCCAACCTTTTTCCGTCTTGGTTTTAAACAAAATCCACACACACTGGTTGTAGACTTTTCAACGCCACTGTAATACTTAAACAATGTTAACTGTTCATGATTTGTTAATATACCAGTGCCTACTATTTCATCAGAAAAAGTTTGGAGTGGAATTAAAGGAATCCTAACTTGGAATAGCAACGGTCCAAGTTCCTGTATTTTGTCCTCTCCACTTGTTCTTTTGTCTTTTAAATTACATTGACCACTAGCCCATTTCTCTAAAGTTTTGAAGAGTGTAAGTTCATCGATCAAAATAGAATCAGCTTTCCGAAGAAAATGTGTCAATTCTTCTGCAGTTAGTAGCATGAAATTCTTGTCTTTAACTACTGTTTCAAATTTAGTAGCTATTATAGACAAAGTTGTGTTGTACACATACTCTAAGTGAATTAGTTTCGAGTACCTAAACACATCAATGTAGTCAAACGGACGCTGAAGACAGTCTTGTATTTCACGTTTGCATTGGTCTGCTAATTGTACAACCTCATATTGTTCGGCACACTGATAAATGTCCATTCGAGAAACCAACGACTCTTCTTTCCATTGTATGTTGTCAAGATATATAAACCTGGGAAAAAGAATTGATTTAAAATGTAAAATATAGAATTTAAAAGTCTTACTTAATGATTCAATTTTGATATTAACAAAACAATGTGTTAGTGATATATAGTAGCAAATACCCCCAACAGATGTACTTTTAAACGACAAACGTATTTGTTCTTATTAGTTAACGTTGCGTGGTGAACAGCGAAGAAGCAGCATAACATCAATTAGCAACTTTGTCTGAAACAGCGATGACATTGCTTAGCTAAACTTTAAAGTCACAAATCAGCGTAGCGAAGCAACACGATGTTCCCACTTTATCGTGGTAAGGACCTCAAGCATGCAGGTATCCGTGATACCGTTTAATGATTGTGTTTTTTTCATATTATCAACAACAGCGATAACGACGATAACAAAAATTAGAACACCCGAAAATCGTTACAATTTTTAAATGTTTAAATCCAAAGCCTCTCCAAAGCCATTTGTAAAGATTAATTTGTGTGTTTTGGAATAATTATGCATGTGTGTTATAAAAAAGTCATTTGGATCAATGACTATAAAAAAATATTTGCAATAAACAATTCAATAAATAATAGATCTAATAGAAATATAACAAAACGTAGAAAGAGAATAACTATTTTAAAGTAAACTAAAAGCTTCACAAACCAATTAAGCAATTTTCAAAGTTTTTTTTCACCACCAATTAAAAAAACAAAAAACAAATTGAAAGACACATATACTGTGGTTAGTTTGAATTGTTTTTATCTTTTTATCGCGAAACGTAAACAGACTCTAAATATACAGTTATAATAAACGTTCAAAAACAATAAAAATAGTCTTCAAATAGATCTTTACAGCCTTTAATCATACATCATACTATCTGTATCAGTTACAAGACGGTAATCAATTCAATATTTATAGATCCATGAGAAAATAAATTTCCAATATGAATAAATTGGAGGTGGAGATATGATTGCCATTGGGAAACCCATCCACCAACAACAAAAGTACATGAAAAAATATTTGCAATAAACAATTCAATAAATAATAGATCTAATAGAAATATAACAAAACGTAGAAAGAGAATAACTATTTTAAAGTAAACTAAAAGCTTCACAAACCAATTAAGCAATTTTCAAAGTTTTTTTTCACCACCAATTAAAAAAACAAAAAACAAATTGAAAGACACATATACTGTGGTTAGTTTGAATTGTTTTTATCTTTTCATCGCGAAACGTAAACAGACTCTAAATATACAGTTATAATAAACGTTCAAAAACAATAAAAATAGTCTTCAAATAGATCTTTACAGCCTTTAATCATACATCATACTATCTGTATCAGTTACAAGACGGTAATCAATTCAATATTTATAGATCCATGAGAAAATAAATTTCCAATATGAATAAATTGGAGGTGGAGATATGATTGCCATTGGGAAACCCATCCACCAACAACAAAAGTACATGAAAACAGACTATACCATCCTCTCAAACATCTAGACATATTTTTTGGTGGGGTTCGTGTTTCTTAATAGTCTTTAGTTTTCTATGTTGTGTCTTGTGTACCATTATTTGTCTGTTTGTCTCTTTCTTTTTTAGCAATGACATTATCAGTTTATTTCCTATGAGTTTTGCTGTCCCTTTGGTAACGTTCGCCCCTCCTCTAGAAATTGCCCGCGAAATCGCAGTTCAGTGTTGAAACAAAGAGTTTTTAGGTAAAGATTGTATGAAATGCAATCAAAACCTTATGAGACTATCTAAAGGCTTATCACTACATTTTGTGATACACAAAATATGTGCAATGATCATAACAGTCTATAATTCTTATATCATTTGCATATCTATAAATACTTGAATTGGATTGGTCAATTAGAATTTTTCTCTTTGTTTACACTTCGATAAACCATGTTTCCGAAACTACTTTCGTAATCTATTCATGCGCGATAAACATTCTTGCAGGGATACTGGGATTTTCAGCAAGTTGAGATTATAAAACAATTGCATGACAGTTGTTTCTATTCTAATGCATATATAACAAACAAAAAAGAATTAAAATTAATGCACTAAAGCTTCGAAAATGTTTTAAAATAAAATTTAAATAAAATTCCGCGAAATTTCATAAAGGATTTAGCGAATTTACGTCCTAGCAAAACACGACGTCATACGAATGAAAATTTTCAAGGTAAAGATTATTTCGCTACGTGTACGCTTCAAATTCGGATAATATTTAATTAAAATGAAGTTTTTGAGGTAGGAGCTATTGCATTTTAGAGTCTGTTGCGTATAACTGACAATTATGGTTTTTAGAACGTCAAAATGGCCGCGTACTGCTTAGTTACGACATTTCATTGTGCTTTTGATGGTAAATATAGCAGCCATCAAACAAATAATGGAAATTAATAATCGCGTATGTTTGGCTGAAGAATTATAAGGATTAAACACATTTTTTCTAGAGGTTATTGATGTGTAAACCGGGCCTCTTACTCACAAAATTGACATAAAAGTCCTTTTATTAAAAAAAGGACTTTTATTCAGTTTGTGAGTTAATCGCCTGGTTTACACATCAATAACTTCTAGAAAAAATGTGTTTAATCCTATATAGCTATAATACATCCTATCCATGAACATTTCAAGAAATTTATCGATGTAATATAACTATGCTCACACATTCAAGGCACAAAATCATGTTACACCGTGCAGGAATCTAATATCTGTTCCAAAAATAGAATGGTGTCATTGTTAAAATCATCTTAAAAAAAATGGAGTTATCTTTCTTTGTCGAGAATTGTTGTTGAATTAACAACCAATGCAGTATTTAAATTTAATTTCCACAGATAAATAGCAATCTTGACCGTTCAATGCTTACAAACACTTTGATTAAATTACATCGACTTTGCAAGCGCAAAATCTTATAAGACACGGATCGATAAAGTTTTTGGTCAAGGTAGTTTTTGATGAAGTTGGGTTCCAACTAACTTGAAACTTAGTACACATGTTCCCTGTGATAAGATCTTTCTAGTATCAATGCCAAATTAGAGTCTTGATCCCAATTTTACGGCCCATTTAAATTAGAAAATGTTAGTGCGAATGAGGCATCCGTGTACTATGGACACATTCTTGTTAATATTTGGATATATTTTGAATAGATAGATAAATAAATACCTCAAGAGAATTAAATATACTCGTTGAGCAATTCGTAATTTCAACGCGCAGTTTATTATTTTCATATGGTCCTTTCAGCAAACTTTCTAGGAAATTGCTTGCGGTTGCAATAATAACTATATGTCCATGAAGTTCCAAATAATCATTCTCAGGAAACACAAATATTACATCAGAAAATTTATTTTGTAAATATCACTTTCCTATCCGTTCTTTCACATCTTTTAATGCAGTTTTAGTGATTGAAAATTGTGATCGATAGTTACTAAGAGATAACTAAAACATTTTAACTTTATCATATCGATTTGAAGCATTTGTCAACTATTTTGGACCTGTGTTAATTTTAAAAAAAATGGATAGATTCGATATATGTTCTGAAAGGGCCGTAGATACTATGAACACTCGGCTTTCCATACTTTGTGCAACTGACGAATTTGCAGATATACAGTTTAGATTTGGACAGGGCATCGACGAAAGAAGCTTACCTGGGCATAAGTTATTATTGGCCATTAGGAGCAATGTATTCAAAGCTATGTTTTATGGACCGATGGCGGAAAAAGTTGATGCAGTTGATATAACGGACATAGAATATGATTGTTTTTAGGACAATGCTGCGGTAAGAACATGTTTACAGTTTATCCTCTATCGAAGCATATCGATACGCCTTTCTGATCAGACCAGTTTGGTTACGGATTAAAACTCCAAATAACCAAGATTCACTGTTCTTATTAATAAACTAGTACTGACGTTGCTGTTTCTATCAAATGATATGGTTGTTTGCACAAAAGTAAGTAAAAATACCCCACACAATTCAAAAAGACAGAAACCACATGATCTTAAGGAAAAAGGCGAAAAGACAAACATCAACCCCCCATCCCCCCACCAAAAAAAACCCACAGAAAAATATTTGAGATTGAACACACAGTCCGTTAAAACAGGTTTGAACTCAGATGCCACTGACCATATTGATGAATCGACTGTTTTATTGTCATATAATTTACTTTTTATTAAGAACATTATGTATTTAAACTATAATAGAAAAAAAGTGGACAATGATATCAAGGGGACTTTCAAATCTCAAAAGTCTAGAGAACCTGACAATACCATGGCAAAACATAATAGACGACGAAAAGACAAACAATTTCGTTAACTCTTCAAAACCTGGGGTGGGTGATCTCAGGTGCTCCGGCGACTGTCTTGTTTTTCATGGTAATAACAAATGTGGTAAAGAGTGTCATTCTTTGATATCAGAATTGAGGAAAAGACAGTTGGAACAAATCCGTGGTCATCTGTGACATATATAATTTCTCATCTGAAACTGCATAGACAAATTCAACCAAACTTGGCAACAATCATCATTAGGGTATCTAGTTAAAAAAAGATTTGTTCAATGACCCCGATTGCTAACCAACATGACCGCCACTGCTAAACTAAAAGATACCGCATAGTAAGAACCCATAGATCTAGACACTATCCATATAAACTTATTGATAATTTGAATTTCTTCTGTTAGAAATAGAAACAGATTTATTGAGAATGCTTTTATATATATTTTGTTTTAGGGATGTGTATACAGATGACGTTATCATAACTGAAGCAAACTCTATCGATCTTCTAAAAGCCGCACACAAATACGAATTTGAAGGTCTACTGAACAAATGTCAAAACTATTTATATCGAGAGACAAATATTGACAACTCTTGTTCAATATTTAGTTGGGGAAGGCATTTGGAACTATCCAGCTTGACAGAAAAAAACTCTCGATTTCATAGTGGACAGCGCTGACGATGTTTTTAAAACAGAAGGTTTTCTCAAACTGAGTAATGATGATTTACACACGCTTCTGTCAAGAGGGGACATTTGTGCTTTTGAAGAGGAAATAATAACAGCTGCCATTAAATGGGCAAAGAATAAATGTAAGCAGGACATGATAGAAACGAATGATCAAACAATGAGACAAGCGTTGGGTCCAGTGATTTACACTTTACGCATACCGTTGTTATCTCTTAAAAGATATTCCGATATTGTTGTCAAGTCCCGGATATTGAGTGAGGAGGAGGAATTAGGTTTATACAAGTATTTTACTATGTCTAAAAAACGTCCTGATGATCTTTGTGGATTTGATAAAAGTTCGAGGAACCGGCTTTCTCTTTTCGTTAAAGCAGAGGATATTCTCAAAAAGAGGGAAGTGGAAAACATAGATGACATCATAAAGGCAACACGGTCTCTACAAAAGTCTACATTGACGATCTTTGGTGATAAATACATGAACAAGTATCAAAAACATTACAAAAGAATCGACTACTCACAAAAGATTGCATTCTTTTCAACGGAATCATTTTTCATAAATGCAATTACAATTTCTCTGCCAGGTTTAAGTGAAAAGAACAAACCAGCACCAGAAGAGATTCAAATATCCGGTTCTGTTCCAACGCGTAAAGTTAAGGTACCTGTTAACGAGACTAAACTGTTCGATATGAATAGATATGTTGAAGAGAATGAAGAAATCGAAATATATTTCACGTCCTTCAGCAAATTTGACAACCAATGTGCTAAAAATGAATCAAGTGGTTGGAGAGAAATCAAAATAGGATCAAACAAATCAGTGTTCGTTCAGGTTGAAGGGAGTTATTATATTGTTAGTGCAATTGATATATCTGCCGCGAAGATGAAATAAATGGATTAAATATAGTTTAAAGTTGAATTTTAGTGTAATTTACCGATCACTGCAGTGCTTTTTCATTTTATTTCCCCATTTAGGTTAATACGCAAAAAAAACTGTGATTGATTTCATCATTCAATAATTCTTCACGGGGGTACGGGGTCACTTCGACTCGTTTGACGTAGGGTGAGCAACGGTGAACCATTGTGTACCAGATCCTTTTCATATATTTTGAAAAGAACAAAATACATACCCTTTCATATACATTTATTTGTAACACTCAGAAACGTGTTCATCCCCCCAAACGTGTCCGTTTCCCCTAAACGTGTCCATATTACGTCACTGAATTGCAATCCCTGTATAGGCGCTACAGGGTGCTTAACATGTAACGTGACTTTTGTAAGAAAGTCAAAACGAGACAATTTCCCCTAGCATGTCCATATAAAGGCAATACATATACGTCTGCCTTTTATTAACGCTCAATTGTATCCAAATTTGTAAATGCCATTTGATTAAGTTAATGTTTCCCCATATATGTAGCAATAACATGTCCACTAATATTATATATATGATTTTATTAAACAATTTTAACTATTTTTGTTATTACCCTCTCATTTACATATACAACTTTTACTGTTTCATCTATTGTGTTACCAAAAATGTGTGACTGGAGAAAAGAAATAAGGTCACTTAGGTCTTCCTTCGACCAACAGTAAAACCCTTCCCATTCGTTTGGCTGTGTGGGTAATCAAAGTGCGTAGCCACGTCCTGTCAGAATAGGGATGTTAAATCCTAAACCACGTGTATATATATTATAGACCTTTCAATTGTATTTATTGTTAATATGTTCTTGTCCTGAATTCATAGGCATGCAATATTTGCAACGGAGGTTAACCAACAAGCAATCAATCAATATATGGCCTCAAATAAGCATGAAGTAAT
Organism: Mytilus edulis; assembly: GCF_963676685.1. NCBI lineage: Eukaryota > Metazoa > Mollusca > Bivalvia > Mytilida > Mytilidae > Mytilus > Mytilus edulis. The sequence continues at coordinate 26,938,259 of NC_092350.1, forward strand.
TGCTACAAAACGTTAGGCAATAAACAATCAGCTAATACATTAAAGATTGTCGGTTGTTAACTCTTTCTCAATTGACACGTAAGATGAAGCACATTCGAAATGACTTGCATTCAAATTTTGGAATTTACGCATACGGATTTTAACGTATTTTAATAATATCTGTGTAGGTACTGAACGATTATGAATTAAAATGTTGAATTAGAATTAGGAATGCTGATGATACATGCAAATGTATGCCACTTGTTTATGTCCTTTTTCAGTGATGCTCGAATCAAACGTTTTATAAAGATTAAAACTTTATACCAGTACATTCTCTGAAGAACTGATACAAAATCCATGATATATCATAAATATGCATGTATTAGACATGAGCGGAGTACATGTATATTAGTACAAAATAATTCACATAGTAAGCTATAAGTTTAACTGTACAAAACCAATTAATTACCACCGGAATCAACAGATAAGAGTAAATCTATATGTTGCGAATCAAACTTGCAATTATGCTCACTATAAAAACAACCAGCGTTAAAAAAAATAATGGTATGATACGTTTCAACTCTAACCGAAACCCGACAATCATGTCCCCTTTTCACAGCGTTTGTCTTAGAAAAAAATCATATAAATTACCTAATATCTTAATATAACACTATTAAGATATATAGGACTATTTTTTCTGAGACAAGTTCCAATGCCTATATTACTGTGTTTGAGCTTTTGATTTTGTCATATGCTTCAGGACTTTTCGTTTAGAATTTTCCTCGGAGTTCGTTATTTTTGTTAATTTATTTGATTTATATATTTCATCATATATCATAAGGCCCGGAATGAAAGTTAACTATTTAAGCAATCTGCCATTAATACTTGAGAGAAACCTCTTTGACCTGTTGAACTTAATGGTTCGAGCGTCGGGCTAGTAAGGCTTTTGTAGACATAACGCGCGACTGGCAACACTTTGTTGCATGAAGATATCTATCATGTGTGCATTGAAGCACAGCTGCGGAGTAATATCAATTATATTATAAAGCATGCCTGTCAAAGTTGTCTAATTCTCTCAGAAATAACGAGGCAATCTGGTCATGACGGTTGAATACACAAACAATCCAAACAATTAGGCAATCATAGTGTATATATATCGAAATATGTGTTACAAGGAGACTACGTATGAATAGTAATTAGAATAGTTTGCATATCAATTTCAATGAAACTTATCAAGAGCGAGAAAACTAAGTACAAACAATAGGGAAGCTATCTAAAATGATCTATACGATATAACCGTTAACATAATATACAAACACAACAATTGCCGTAACATGTGAAGAACGCGATAAATAAATTTACTAAGACAAGACGAGAGACAAACTTTGTAATAAAACGATTAAGAAAGGGTCGAGACGTTATAACAATTCACGAGAAATAGAAAACTCCTAATTTGTAAATGCACGTAAAAAGATCTAGAATCAAAAGAATAGGGTTTGTTTTAAGGTAGCACAATACAAAGATTTTTTTACTTCCAATCACTAACCTTTGAAATGCTGTAACTTTCTTATGAATGCATTGAAAATAATAAAAGAGGTATATATATGTAGATAAAAGATTAATCTTTTAAATGAATGCAATATATTTATTATGCAATCATTATGTAATCAATTATTATGTAATTAGTGGCAAAATCTGGGTAAGTTCACTTGAATGAATTTAGCTCTATCATCTCTTTAACTATACAGAAAATTTTAACGGAATCTTAATCAACACATCATGGGCTTCAAAAGGGTGTCTCAGATTGTCCCTATTGTATTCCATTCTCTCATAAATCTCTAATTAGTGTAAACATCCTAACCACTTAAAAGAAGATAATGTTCAATTAGGTGTAAAATTTGTTCTATACATTCTATCTGAAATCTGAGACACCCTTTTGTAGATAATGACCATAGGAACAACATATAATAAAATCAACCCTCTAGGGGTGCCTATGCAGAAGCTAATTTCATTTGAAAGTGGAAATTTGGTGAAAAATATTTTAGACACAGTTAACATTATAATTGGTTACATAATTGTTGCATAATACTAACATTGCATTTGTTTGAAAGAGTAATCTGTTAGCTATCCAAAACTACCCCTTTTATAAATTTTCAAGCATTATTAAGAAAGTTACAGCATTTTAAAACTTGGGAGTTGGAGTTATAAAATCTTTGTATTGTGCTACCTTAACAGCCTTTATCTCAGTCACAATGAGAGATCTTCAATTTGAGGCACGGATTCATTACTCACTGGACTTTACTCCAACCACTGAACTACAGGCTTATGAATGGGACAAGTACATAAAGAATCTCGCGGAGTTAACCATAGTTATGAGCGACCAAACCTCCTTTAACCTTGGAAAGCGGTCTTACAGCACAAAATTAAAAAAAACCCTATAAAAATAAGTTTAAAAGGGCTAATCAGATCAATACAAAGGAGAATAAGAATGTGTTCATACTACACGGATGCCCTACTCACACTACCATTTCCTTTGTTAAGTGGATAGTGAAATTGGAGTCAAAAATCTAATTTGGCATTTAAATGAGACAGATCATATCATAGGAAACATTTGAAATATAAAGAAATATATAAGAAAATCTGTCATGCGTTAAGCACAAATGATGTATAGCAGTACACTAAAGCAAAAAAATCGGGGGAAAAAATGGCTTTTTGAAAGTCATCATGAGGACCGAGCACCAAAAAAAAAACGGAAATCGTTCTAGAACACCGAAAAGTTCTTTTTATCGATAATGTATTATGATTATCTTAAGTAGATATGGGTATGTATACAGAGACAGAAATCCCTAAACAAAATAAGCACATATCGCCGATATTGTGTTTTATTAGACGAGCTTTTCATATTCACGATAAAACTTGAATTTCCCCCAGAGAAATGCTACGTCCATACGAGGAGGTTAATTTTATAGACATTGTATATATATTCAGTATGAAAATTAACTTCCATTTCTGTAGGGGTTAAGATATCAATCTTGATGCAGGTAAAATTACTTCTGATGAATATATTATTAATAATATTGACAATTTATAAATATGTCCAATTTAAATTATCTCGGAGGAGTCATACATGAAAATATTTAGCCATAGGTGATTTTACATTTTCAATATAGAATATAAAGCGTTCAGAGGTCAGCTTGATGTCCAATTTTCACCTGCTGAGGTACAACACACTGTATGCTTGGTCGGTCTTTAAATAGGAGTTTTTTTTATCATAATGTTTTTATTGCTGTATTTATTATCATTGTGCTCCGAATCTTATATGTATTCTGCCACAGATATAAAGCAGCTTAAATATGATATCTTTGAATCTAGACAATACGACTATTCAATTAGACCATCAAAAAACTTTTCTGAACCGATAGAAATTGATATTAAATTTTGTGTTCTTGGAATAAATGACATTGATGAAGTTAATCAAAGATTTGTGACCTCTGGCAAACTAGACATAGAATGGAAAGATGATTTTTAAGATTGGAACATTACTGAATACAATAATATATCGTCTTTATCTGTACAACACTATTCGGTTTGGAGGACTGATATCGCATCGAACAATGGTCATTCGTCCACTGGTAATTTACATCTTTCTGAACTTGATATTATTGTTTTCAATACGGGTCTGATCAAGTGGACACCTTATAGTATTTTTGAGACAAAATGTGAAATAAATACTATGTATTTCCCGTTTGACAAGCAATTTCGTGAAGTGGAATTTGTCTTGTGGACTGCATCTGCAATCGGATCACGATTTAGAAAAGCTGAAGTTGAGGTATCGACACTACATGTAAGGGGAGAATGGAAGTTTGTCAATGTTGATGCGAGTATTATCAACAACAGTTCGCTTCATAAGACTGTGTTTAAATTCAACTTACAAAGAAAACCAGGAAAAGTTATTCTAGAATTTGTTTTACCAGCAGTTATCATTTCTCTGATGGATTTAATGACATTTTGTATTCCATGTGGAAGCGGAGAGAAAATATCGTTCACCACCACCATTTTCTTGGCATTAGCTGTCTACTCAACCGTGCTTACGTCAATGCTTCCTGCAACCTCTTCTAACTGCATTTTGGGAATATACCTTAAAGCACAGATGGTCATTTAAGCATGCATTGCGGTTGTAGCGGCCTTCATATGGCAAAATTTGGGGTAATTTGCTTATTTGCATAGCGGCCATTTTGCCTTATCATGACGGCAGCCATTACAATAGAATTATATAAGCCCCTTAAATAAAAATGCCAATATGCCAATACCTATGTCGAATGAACAATTTGTTCGCATATAGGTGAATTGTACATGTTTTCAGGCGTCTGTCCGTGTACAAATGGACACTGTCTACTCTGAAATCTTTCGGCCTTTTTAGTTTAAAAATCGGAAGCGTAAACATAGTATAATTGCTATGTAAGATCATATAAAATGACGGGAAATCGTAAAATAGCAAGATTCAAAACAGAAATACATATGCAAGAAGATATTGTTCATGATTTGTTCGCATACAGGGAAACTTTAAAGTTAAATAACTTTGAACTTACCTGCTTTCTTACGTTTTCGGCCAAATTCTTTTAAAACATGATAATTTCAACCTTCTCATTACGTAAAAAGTCAATTTTTAAGCATTTTCCCTTAGAATTACACAGCATTTTTTGTAATTTCCGCCAAAGGAAGTTTTTAAAGATACAGTAGTTTTAGATACATGACGGAAAAGGACTGGATTATCCGCAAATCTAAAATAAATCATATTTTCAATCTTAAGCTAAGGGAGGTAATTTGATCAAAAGGGACAAAGTCACGTGGTGCAAATCATTTGAATAAAGTACCCTTGATTTTGCCATATGTTACAGGTTCGACTATTTCATTGTAAAAACAAGGATAAACTTCCAAAATGGATGTTAAGGTTTTGTCAGTGGTCTTTAAATCATAAAAGGAAACGTAAAATTCACGCTTGTGACAGACGAGTATCTATATTGAGTTTATCGGTATATGAAAACAGGAAAGATAATTCTGGTTGCAAAGAGGAAAATAATAACTCTACTCCACACAATATTAATTTTGAAGACGTTTGCCATCACATTGACAGAGTAGCTGGTCTTGTTTTCTTCTGCGTTTCATGTATTACATTCATTGCTTATTGTGTTATGATAGGACTTGGAAATTGGTAGTTTTAATAATATATGCCTTTGCATTATGTTTTCACTATTTAACGTTTTCATACTGATATTTACATTTTTTAAGGGGGCTCGCGGGTCTAAATCAATTTTTTTTATTTAATATAGGATTTCGCTATATTTTTCTACAAATGAACTTTATCTTATATAATATAGAAAAATGAAATAAAAAAAATGGGGTCACCGTTCATTTACACTCACAATCTGCTTTCGAAAGAAGAAATACATTTTTGACAATGTCCTTTTTTTCTGTTGAACTAATAAGAGAAAAAGTGGTAATATCGAAATAAAAAAAGAACTAAATTACAGAAAAACTTAAATTTTACAATTATTTAGTTTATGTACAGTTTATTCGAAAACAACAATAACAAATATAGGTCACCGATGAGTTAAAAAAGATATTTCAATTTTAAGGCCAAAAAAATAGCATTTTTGCACCAAAGGGAGATAATTTGGAGCTTTTTCAATGATATCTACATTTTAAAAGTCCCTTGGGGCCAACACGAATTGTTTTATTGGGATGATTTTTGTACCATATGATAAAGTATCAACTACTAAAGGTAATAAATAAAATTAAATTTGTAGTGAAAAATAAATGTTTAATTTTTTTCTGAAAATCTTATACCCGCGAGCCTCCTTAAAGCGAACATTGATAATAAAATAAAGAAAAAAACATAGCAAAATAACTTAACTAGAACAGAAATAGAAAATAATGCTCCCGAGTTCATATATAACGTAAGGGTACCCAAATTGCACCCAGTACCCAAATTGCACATATTTAGAAAAAATAGCAACGGAAATCTTACAAGATTACCTAGAGACTAAACAATTTGTATTTTTATGATTTGATACTATGCACGTCTTTCAACATAGGTAAATATATTTAGATATACACAAAACGTTCACAGTATTTATCAACAGATGGACTGTTTACTGAAAAAGCAAAATGTACGAAAACGTCACCATGCGACGTCATCAAAAAGTCATCTTTTTAAAATTAGCAAATACAATATATTATAAGTATCCATTTCGTAAAATATGAAGAGTAAGCATGGACTAATATCCAATTGTTCAAAATATTTGAAGAAATCAAACAAAAGCTCGGTTATTAGACTTTTGACGATGTGAATTTAAGCATGGATGCAATTTGGGTACTCCTCATTACAGAATCATGGATAGTTTGGAGGTTGATTCAAACCCATTTTTTTTGACTCAATATGGATTCAAATTAAATTCGTGTACCTATACAATAAAGAAGGATAGGGCTACGAAATAAACACAGTGTGGACATTTTTTTCTTGATCATAAAAAAACGTAGGTGAAAAAACTGTCAAAATACGTGCAATTTGGGTACCGTCACGTTATTATCGCACCTCGAGTAAATTGTCACATTGTGATTGGTTTAACGCCGTCACGTGGTGACCCCCTATGGGCCCGTAGGGGGTCAGTAGATTTCATAGGGGGTGTCATGGCGGCGATAAAAGATGACGTATGTGCCGCTTCGAATTTTCAAAACGATATTTTAAACGCAAAACCTTATCGGGTCAAATATTGGGAGTTGTCCCCCGTTGATCAGTATACAAAATCAGCCCTTTAACAGAAGTTATCTCCCATTGCAAACAACATGTGACGTCATATTTTTGTCTGCAACAAAATGGAGAGATTCGGGACGTCAACACGTCAGGACATTGACGATAAAAGACGGAAGATTCACTCCGACAAGACACAAAAGAGTAACACCCTATCTGCAAAAATTGTTTAGGGAATATCTTACCAGTAAAATCATGAAGCGGACTTTGAAAGCTTTACAACACAACTTTTGGATGAAGCGTTGTCTCATTTCTACCTTGATGTTAGAAAAAAATATGGTTCAATGTATAAAACCTCTTCCTTGGAATCGATTCGACATGGCTTAAATCGCCACCTTAAAGCACCTCCGAGAAATAAGGTATTTGACATTATTAAAGATGCAGCTTTCCGATATGCAAACATGAGTTTCGACGCCGCGAGGGCCGAACTGAAACAAGCTGGAAAAGGAAACGTAGAACATTATCCAATAATCTAGGAATCTGACAGAAGCTATACAAATGTACAAGTCAGTTTACTTTTCTACAAAATAACCAACAAGACTATTTAATAAAGTCCAGTATGATATAAAGACTGTATTTTTGTCGACGAGGTGCAGAAAATATGCATACAATGACCAAGTCAACCTTTGCTCTGAAAACAGACCCAGATACTTGAATGAGATACATCGAAAAGATTTTAGATGAATTAACCAAAAAACCATAGAGGAAATGATTAGGAGACAACGAGTGGAGTCATGCCAGAAGCTACAGGTACATTAGTTTATATATTTGATTATTATCAGACTAGGTTAGTAATACATGTATCATTAATTATCTCCCCCCTTTTCACCCCATTTTTTTTTTTTTATTAAAAACAACCTCAAAATTATTTGTAATTTAAAGTTAAAGGGTCCTAATCCCGAAACAAACACAAAATAAAAATGTAATTGATTATAATTCACAGACAATCAATCTATAAATATCTTAAAAAGGCCTGGAATGGTTTCAATAACTGCAGCACAAAAAAAAATATCAACATTTTCTCAAAGTTTGTATACTTGTAAATGTGTTTTTTTACTATGCCTACATCATATAGAATTTTGTATTCCAGGCTCAATGTATTGTCCAGTGAATTCCTTTATAAAGTATACATACAAACTGCACCCTGATTGTGATAAGTAAGTAAATCTAGCAATAAATTAAAAAAAGCTAAAATCTTCAAACAATTTATACACAATCATAAGGATCAAAACCCCAAAAACATGAAACAACATTGGTAAATAAAAAATAACAGCTGAAAAAATCCACCAAAGTGTATTAAAGATGGTATGTGTCATAATTGTTCTAAAGGGAAAGAAAACCCATATTTTTTAAATGTTAATTCTTCATTTTATTCTTCATTTAAAAAAATTCAGATTGTGGCAGCGTCTAAGGGATTGTTTTGCCGATGATGACAACGAAATATGGTATTACAACGCACCTGTTTGGGAGAAAAAGCTGAAAACATTTATGAGTGACTTGAGTTTGTCATGTAAACTTAGCCAGAAATATACAAATCATTCCATGAGAGCAACGGGAGCTTCAATTTTGTCAAAAAATAAATTAGATGATGCTCAGATAATGTCTGTTACCGGTCACAAATCCGTACAATATCTATCCTTTTATCAACGCGTAGACACGCAAGAAAAGTTAGAAATGGGACAATCTCTAAGAGAGACTATGGGAGCTGTGCAAGCCCAGATAAAGGATTTACCAGCACCTCCTGTTAGACCAGCACTAACAGCACCTCCTGTAAGATCAGGACTAACTGAAAATGCATCTATGGCACCTGCTCTTATTAAAGCAGACACTCCAAAGAGTTTACCTTCCAATTTCGAAGGATTTGATCTAAACGCTATATTAGGGGACTTTGATTATAATGAATCATTCATAAATGCTAGCAACACAAGACAAGCTGCCGGTCCACAATTATTTCACAAATGTAAAGTGACAATCAATCAAAATCTAACATTGAACAAATGACTTTCATTCCAAATTCCAAATTCAAACAAGAAAATATTTTAAATACTTGTTAGTAAATGTGTTAATGAATTCCTATTGTTATTGTTGTTATTTTTCATAGAAGGTTAGTAAAATCCAAATAAGTAATTGGCAAAAACAGCTTTTATTAATAAAAAAAAAAAAATTAATGACGGCTGAAATAAGTGAAGAAAACGATAGCATTATTAACAAAGTATAACATGCACACTAGCGGAGTAAGTGATCATTGTAAACACGATGTAACACGAATAACATTAATATTATAACATGAATAGCTGTTTTTACTGCTTATCGTAACATTTTTCAGTGAATTCATAATTGAGTCGTCCTTGCTAAAATGGTACAAACATTAATTTAGAAGAACTAGTTTTCCGAGTGTTTACGTGTGAAGTAATATTTTGTCACTTGATTTTCCCACTGTACATATAAGAAAATTGTTGATGATCAATAATTGCAGTTGTCACTTCTTACTTTAAATATTACTAATATGTATAAGTTGAAAAAATTAAATATTTTTATAAGGAGTTGCATGTCAATCAGACTGGAAAAATAAAAATTATTGGAGAAAAAAAACCCCACAGGAATGTGATATCGAAAAAGACATACGCACATCAAAGAGTTCCATTGATTTTATAGAGGTCAAACAACGATACTAACATTTCAGCCGTTAGTTAGGATTCTTCTGACAGTTACCAAACGTTAAACATGTAGTGTCATCCGACGAGATTAGCTTACGACACACTTAAAAGCTCTCACATTTCTATAAAAGAGAGGTGGAGGATCCCAAGGAGATGTTCCTACTCTTAGTCGATGGCAATACTCACAAAGCCAAGGCGAACACAACACAATAGACATAAACACAAGCAACAGTGTATACAAAAGAAAACATAGAAAAAGTAAGACTGTGTAACACGAACCCGACCTAAACTGAGAGTGTTCCCAGGTGGACAGGAAAAGGATTTGAAAATGCACATAAAACATTTAAAAAAAAATGTTATCCAGTAAATATTTCCATACTTCGAGTTAAAATACAAACAGGCCATGTCAATGGGCATCGGGGGTCATACTGTCCAATTCTTGAGTTTTCACCAAAAAAAAAGATTTAGCTTAAAATGCTCTTCATTGATCATGAATGAAATCCTTTTATGCGGTGTTTGCAGTTTTACATGGAAATGCAGGGAGTTTGCAGTATGAATTTTAAAACGTAAGAATGTATATAACAATATAAATACTAATAATCGGTTGTCAGATACTCTAATGTCCTGTGAACATTTAAAGCCGGTGTTATGTTAAAATTTCAACCCGTTGTCAAAATCCCATACGGAAAATTAAACAAAAAAACATTTAAAACACCACACTATCCCCTTTTCATGAGGAAAATTCAACTCCTAGTATTTCCTTTAAGGTTGAACTCTGTAAATACAGCTGTTTCTCGAACCACGCCTCTTTTGGGAGACAAAACTTGGGACTATTACCAGTATAAAAACATACTATTGGGATGAAAAATGAATTATGAAGTAGACAAAAAAAAATAAAGGTAGGGATAGTATAGAAATTTAGTACAAGGATCAACCTTTAGAAGTTCAGGGCATATTGATGTTGAAAATATGCCATACAGCTCTATATTTTGACCTTTGAATAAAATAATAGTGCATACCAATTTTCCATTCTAAGACATAATTTTTCACGACACTTCCTTGTAAAAGTGTCACAGTTTAAGCGGCAAAGGGAGTTCCTATGGACAATTGCATTGTATATATTTACTGAAATGCAACCTATTTGAATTTACATTAGGTTTAGCATGTTTACATTATAAAGTAGTTATATACATGTAGCTATGGCAATTTGAAAATCTGAAGTCTTTAGACAGGGTTCAATTTCAATTGACCGAGTAGAAGCGACATATAAATAATTATTGAAATTGAATAGGTATTAACATAAATTTACATTATGGTCGTTAAAAATTTATAGCAATCCTTGCATGGATTTATATTTCTCGCATGACATTACACCTACACGTAGTAAGCATAACAATGATAAAGTCTATAAATGTAGAGTAGATTCTGCGTGTAGTAAAAACTATTTTGATATATTTTTTTTGTTTACTAAATTATAAATTAGAGTGAGTAAAGTGTGTACATTCCTGTCATGCCTGTCGTGTTTTAACATTTTCAGAAGAATAAATTTTTCAGACATAAAGAAATTATTTCAATGATGTTTGTTTATAGACGTTTAGTATATATATATATATATATATATATATACAACTCGTCTAAACATCAACCCAACAATGTTAGATCTGTAAATTTGCTTTCGCAAATTTTTGGTTCTTCCCTCGCCGGGATTCGAACCCATGCTACTGTGATATCGTGACACCAAATCGCCTGCACTGCAGCCGTCCCGCTAGACCACACGACCACCTGGGCTCTTATATATATATATCAAAAGTGAAAAAGTATATTTAAAAAAAACGTATTTGACTAACAGGTCGAACAACTGATGTTCTTAAACCCTGCTGACTGCCATTGGCGATTGCTAAATAAAATTGATCACGAGATGTAACAAAATAGATCTTAATATAAATTTAATACTAAACAGAAAACGATAAACTTGTGGTCAAGATGTTATGACACAGACACAAGGTGTCAATATTGTTTTTGTACACCAAATCTAGATTTCGACAATATATGTCTCTTCAGTGATGTTAGGGATCGAAACGGTATTTGGAAGGTCATATAATTTACCCTCAATTTCAGATAGACTCTTGAATTTTAAGAGTCAATATAGGACGAACGGATCATATAAACTAAAGGGAAAAAATTATACAAGCCCAAGCGAAAAAATATAAACGAGTCTAAATTGAAAACTACGTTCAAACCTATGATTGCGTAGGATATATATATAAACAAGTATAAATTGAAAACAACGTTCAAACCTATGATTGCATTGGATAAAAACCGCAATTTTTATACGTGTGCATGTAACAAATTTCGTTGTAGAAGGGTCTAAATACAGCAAAACAACATTTTCCAAAAGACCAAAACAGTGAAAAAATATGTTTTAACAATACGCATTTGACTAATAGGTCGAACAACTGATGTTCTAAACCCTGCTGACTGCCATTGGCGATTGCCAAATAAATTGATCACAAGGTGTAACAAAATGGATCTCTATATTAACTTAATACCAAGTAGACAACAATACACTTGCGGCAAGATGGTAAACCACAACATGAGGTGCTTAATATTTTACAACATATCCGGATTTCGACAATGAATGTCTCTTCAGTGATGTTAGGGATCAAAAAATATTTGGAAGGTCATTTAATTTACCTCAATTTGGGATAGACTTTTGAATTTTAAAGAGTCAAAATAGGATGAACGGATTATATAAACCGGAGGGAATATATAATACAAGCCAAAACGAAATAAATGTAAACAAGTCAAAATTGAAAACAATGTTCAAACCTATGATTGCGTTGGATAAAAACCGCAATTTTTATACGTGTGCATGTAACAAGTTTCGTTGTAGAAGGGTCTAAATACAGCACAAACAACATTTTTCAAAAGAGTGAAAAAATATAATTAACAAAACACATTTGACTAGCAGGTCGAACAACTGATGTTCTTAAACCCTGCTGACTGCCATTGGCGATTGCCAAATAAATTAATCACAAGGTGTAACAAAATGGATCTCTATATTAACTTAATACCAAGTAGACAACAATACACTTGCGGCAAAGATGGTAAAACACAACATGAGGTGCTTAATGTTTTACACCATATCCGAATTTCGACAATAAATGTCTCTTCAGTGATGTTAGGGATCGAAAAATATATATATTTTCTTTCCTTGAATTATCTTTCTGACGTGATTTTGTGTCCGACGAATAATAATAATAAAAGTCCTAGTTTTGCATTAAAACAGCATTGATTTTTTTATGAATTCTTGTTGATACAATGTATTAAATTATATGATGCATCTTGATATATAAGAAGCTAACCATCTAATTCACTATTCTGCATTTATAACAACACATTTTCATATGCAAATACTAGTAGATAGAGGTAAATTATAGACATCAGGACTTCATAGGTTATGATGATATTGGTGAAGAAGTAGTTTCCTATAGAACAACAAAATCAAGAAATAACATACAAATATTGAACGTTAAAATATCCACTACCTTGTACTGCGTGTTTCAAGTAACACGTACTCATTATTTTCACTGAAGTATTTATAACAATTATAGGTCTTTATTAAAACACGTTTGGAATGTTATTACAACTGACTTATACAACATATAGTTTTGGCATGATAAGTATCATCAATAGGAAACCCTAATGTCTAACAATATGAAAAGAAGCAGTATGCTGTAACTTCACTTTCCGCTTTATAAATTTGGTGACTATATTGACTGCGTCTTTCTCATTGAAATTAGGGATGCCACATGACAGATTAGTATTCCTCAAATATAAACTAACGTAAGGAAACTGACAATGGGAGTCTGCTGAGAAATTTTAACAAAAGAGTTAATCCAATCGAAAATAGTCTATTTCATTTTAACATCATGATGACCAAGACTATATGAAATGTGAATTATACATTTTGTTTCATCTTTTCGACTTTGTTTTCTACCCATGCAATTATTATTTTGATGGTAACTTCGAAATCTTCTTTCCTTATTTGTATTGTATACTAGAATTCGGTTGCTTCATTTCTAATTTTGTTTTGCATGATTTAATATCTAAAAAGAGAGTATACTATTTTAATTAGTCCCGCAATATTTTTTGTTCCACAATATACTATTACACATGAAACATATGTCGCAGTGTAACTAAAATATATGTTTGTATCTTGCATACAGTAAATTCACTCTTATTCTTACAATGTTGGTACAGGTGGTCATGTGTTTTATGTTCGTCTTTGTGGATCAGTCATTAACGGTTGATGCTAAAGGAACTTGTCCAGATGGTAAGTGTAGGCTGAATTCAGGCGACAGCAGTTTACCAGTGTTAAAAAAGGCGTAAATCGATTAGGGGAGAGACACATCAAAGTAACAAACAAAAATTAAAGGAATCGCATAAATACAAAAAAGAGCATAACTAGGTGCGTTATAGAGTTAGCTTCTTTTTATTTGCATGCATCGCTGCCATGTGAATTAATTTTAGTCAAATACCTCAATCCACAATAGGACACGCTTCGTTAAAAAACAGACATTAATGAGTCGCTAGTGATATGATGTCTTAAGATCTTATATGGCAACAGAAACTGATCGTTAGGGAATTGAGACACAGGCACATCTCATCTGGTCAACCAACTCGTGATGATGTCCGTTAACATTATGTAGTGTGTCGTTCTTCGTCATAACTCTATTAGAAAAGTTTTGAAGAATATTAAACAAACAAAACTTATACATTATGTAAGCATATTTTGTGTTTAAGTCAGGTTTAATCCACCATATTCTACATAAGAAAATGCTTGTTCTCAAAATATGACAGTTGTTATTCATTCGTTTGATGTGTTTGAGCTTTTGATTTTGCCATTTGATTAGAGACTTTTCGGTTTGAATTTTCCTCGGAGTTCAGTATTTTTGTGATTAAACTTTTTATATTGAAAAACAAATATCGGTTGGCAATATTTTTTTTATATATCATGTATGACATGCTAATACTAGCTATTTCACAATTAAATAAAATAATTGTACAGTAATTCTATAAAACAGTCTCCAATATTTCAGACAGTAAAATGGATAGTCTAATAAAAATGGTTAAAGAAATGCAACAACAGCTAGTGTTCATGTACAAGTATTCATATTTAATGAGTTTTTATAAACTAAGAAAAAATAGATAAAAAAATCAAAAATATATTATATAAAATCTGGACATTAAACGCAATTGGGCATTTTTTTGTTGTTATCTTCTGGATTTTCCCTTAAATATCAAGAAGAAGAATACGATTTCCTGCAATTTTCTTATCTGTCTCATCTTCAACATTATAAAGGATCATGCAAATACCCGCAATTTGTAGATTTAATTAACGACGGGACATACGAAGCAAGTTTTACCAGTGAAAGTGGATACTATTTTGAACTTCTTCTGATTGTTTACATTTACGGATGAAAACGAGTCGTTCATGCTTATTCACCATGCTGTTTTACAAGATATGAAATTAAAGGCAAATAAGATTAAGGAAACTGACTTCTTCAAATAATTGTGATATCTAGAAAGATTATTTTGATGTTTTGTTTCGACACCTTCTTCCGATGAAGAACCATGATTGAGGTCCTTCATGTCTTTATCCATTAATTTCTATCGGCATTTTCTCTATTTTTCATTTATTTTGCCCACTATTTTCACCTATTTATGATTTATGATCGCATTAATCTCTATTTTTTTCTTTAGAATGTCTATTTTCCTTTTTTTCTGCAAAATCAACCCGCCACACCCTCGTGAAGGTGCAAAAATAAATTGTAAAAAAAGGCTTACAAAACAGGGAACTAGAAAGTTAATCTGATGGAGATATTTAAATACAAAGATTGAATACACCTGTCTACTTTCTTCAATTTCAGGTAAAGATAACTATAATTTTATATTTAGATAATACCCGTTTTATTACTTTATAACTGTTTAACTCATAAAAAGGAGTATAAAACAGTAAACACTGTGTAGTTTCAATAAAATAGACAGATACAACATCTGATTATGATAAAAAAAGAAAGTTAGAATTATATTTGATTTTAAGGCCAACTTGTTCAAAAAAACGCACCGTCTCCTTTGATGTTCCGTCACTTACTACATTACAGGTAATTGCTGTGGATGCCATAAAAAAGAGCCAATTGCCTTCTATGCCGCATTGACAAAACACACTACGCTAACAGGGTCTCAGACGATTGTATACGACAAGATTTACACAAACCTGGGTCAGGCCTCTGACTCTAGTAATGGGAAATTCCGTGCACCAGTCAACGGTCTTTACTACTTTGCATGTACTCAGATATCTTCTGCTGGCAATGTCCACTTCATACTAGTGAAAAACAGCAGCAAACTTGGCCATGGTTACAGTGTTGTACGTCATGCAACAAGATCAGTGATTGGTACGGTACTACTAAAAAAAGGTGATGTTGTAACCGTACAGCATCATCCAGATGCTGTATCACAACAGTTGCATGGTGGTGATTATAGCACATTTACAGGTTATCTAATTACACCACTTTGAATTAATAAAAATATGTTTTCTACAAATTGCTGCTTGTTTTTACTTAACAATGTTTGAAACAAAGGTTTGTTTGGGCTATTTTTAGAACGTACAAAATGTACATTAACGTAACACAGTCCAAAATAAATCTGAAATTTTGAAGAAAGATTGCCGCGAACTTAATAAATTTCCAGTCAGCAGCCGAGGCAAGTACCATGTCAACAACAGGTTCACACGATAACGGCCAAATCAAAAAGACGATGGCACCATAACAAAAAGTATGATGGCACAAGTACCATAAATGTGATGGCACCAAATCCAGAATAGGTTGGCACCCGAGCCACACACAATTACGAAGGTCAAAATGGACATACATTGTAAGAGTTCAACACGAAAAAGAACCTTCGAGAGGTCTTTATATAAAAGAGTATGGTACCGCTGACGAAGTTGCTGCTGATGTATGAGACACTGTTAATCTCAACAAGCAATCATACGATGGCTTATGATGCCATTACAAATAGACAGATGATTTTATTATCAGAATTTGAGTATTTCCTTTTTCGTGGGTCTATCTGGTTTCTGTTCCGGGACAATTTGACGCAGACAGTAAAATGCATTGTTAATTTATTCTCGTCTACAGTAAATAGTAATTTAAACGTCTTTTTTTCTGTAAAAAATAAGTTAAATAAATAGAAAAATATTCCGAAAGACTAATAGAGTTTATGTCAATGTCGGACCTTTTACAAGTACTATCCGGTTTACGGTGGTCATTCAGATTATACATATAAACAAGAATGTGTCCAAAGTACACGGATGCCCCACTCGCACTATCCTTTACCATGTTTCATGGACCGTGAAATGGGGTAATAATCTAATTCGGCATTAAAATTAGAAAGAATATACTATAGGGAACATATGTACTAAGTTTCCTGGACTTCAGCTTCATCAAAAACTACCTTGACCAAAAACTTTTACCTGAAACTCCCACTTTCATTTTCTATGTTCAGTGGACCGTGAAATTGGGGTCAAAAGTCTAATTTGGCTTTAAAATTAAAAAGATCATATCATAAGCAACAAGTTTACTAAATTTCAAGTTGATTGGACTTCAGCTTCATCAAAAACTACCTTGACTAAAAACTGTAACCTGAAACTCCCACTTTCATTTTCTATGTTCAGTGGACTGTGAAATTGGGGTCAAAAGTCTAATTTGGCTTTAAAATTAAAAAGATCAAATCATAAGCAACAAATGTACTAAGTTTCAAGTTGATTGGACTTCAGCTTCATCGAAAACTACCTTAACCTGAACGGACATACAAACGGACGGACGGACGAACGGAAGCACAGACGGACGAACGGAGCCACAGACCAGAAAACATAATGCCCCTCTACTATCGTAGGTGGGGCATAAAAAGAAATTAACCTGAATATCTTAAACAAAATGCATTTATAAAGATTCGGATTAACAGTGAAAACAAGGTTTGGGCAATCAGGAAATCGATAAATCGACCTGTGACATTAATTTGTTATGCGTATGTAACATTGTGATGCTCATAGAAATTGGTGATCATTGGGATAGACGGAACAATATTATCACGAGTTTCCATATACATGCTGATGTATCATTTATCACCTTAGATGTTTTTGGCAAATCGTTAAGAATGTTTTGGTCCACAATGCTTTTCAACTTCGTACGTAACTTGGCCTTTTAAAACTTTTTTTGATTCGAGTCACTGATGGGTCTTTTGTAGACGAAACGCGAGTCTGGCGCAAATACAAAACTCAACCCTGGTATCTATGATGAGATTATTTACTTGAAACTTTGTATTGTTATTTGTGTTTTAAGTGACAAGTAAAAATACTTTCATTGCAGTATTTAAAACAATTGTTGTTTTGATGCAAACATGTTAGAAATGTGATTACCAGGCAGCATCGATATCAATGGGAAATCATGATTCGATATCTCAATTCTCAAGAATACAAAAAAGCCGAAACTGGAACTACCCTGCAACTTCACTTACGCTTTATATACGATATAATTCAAACGTTGGTGACTATGCATCTGTTCCATTGAAATAAAGGCTACCATAGTATGGTTAAGTATTCCTAAAATCATGACTTATATCTAATCAAAGAGCTGAAGAGCTCTGAAGGAAAAGGCGGCCATTGTTTCAATTTTTAGGGGGGTATCTTTTGATAGTCTACATACAAAGAATGAGCAAAAGAACAGCTAGAACATATAGAAAGGCTGCGTTTATGAAACTAATTGTTGTTTATTGTTATTTCATTTCCTTAGTCAAGAATTCATCATAGAGACAATTTGGACCAATGAGATATGCACCTTCTAAATCAAAACATTTGATTAAAGTTGGGAGTTAATTATATAAAATTCAATTGAATTGAACTACTACAATATATTTTAAAATTTTGATTATGTACAACTGAAGGGCAGGCTAAGACCATTCTCAATTTTTTGTGACAGTATTCTCAAGAAAGTGAGGACTGAAAAATCTATTCAGTTTTAATTTTCCATTGATAAAGTTCCCAGTTACAACTCTTATCACAGGAATACATGTACTTATAAAATCAAATATGATTGATATAAGCTGTGTGAAGTTTGTTTCCAGATCCCACATTTTGATATATTTGTAAAATTCATGAATAAATAGCTTTAAACTACAAAAAGCAATATTTAAAAAAAAATGAGGAAAAAAAATGACCACTACAATAATTATGTTTGGTACGCAAACTAATGTTTTAATTGATGACTACTTGTCATATATTTACTTAATGTGACATTTTTAGTGTTCAGATACATTAACTTTCATTTTAGTGGGTAATTACTCATCAATTGAGATGCTCCTTAATTGGAAAAAGATTCTAAACACATAACTTTACAGAAAGAATGAAAACTGCAGTTGCTCTCCCCAATCTCAATAGGTATAAACTACAAAAAGCAACATTTTTTTTTTTTTTTTTTTTTTAACCATTTCAATAATTATGTTGGTACACAAAATTTTTTTTTATATAGAAGACTACTTATCATATTCTTAATGTCACATTTTAAGTGTTCAGAAACATTTACTTTGATTTTAGTGTATAATTTCTCATCAATTGAGGTGCTCCTGAATTGGAGGAAGATTCTAAAAACAGAACTTGACAGAAACAATGAAAACTGCCGTTTCTCTCCCCAATCTCATGTATCCCAATTGACATTGTTTACGGCGAAAGTTGACCTACAAATTATCTGATTATAGCCTCAGATTAAAGCATTGCATGTTGGTGTGTGAATCATCTACACTAAAGCAAACATCATTTATTTAGGTTTACATTCAACAAATACGGATTTTAAATTAGTATACAAATACTGTGAATGATTTTTATAATGAATAAAGGATATCCCTGTGTAGTGTGGCATTCCAACAATGACGTCACTAGGTTAGATATATTTAGAATATTTCGTAATACTGATTTTTCCGGACTCTAAAAGAAACGTATATAGTGTAAGGGAAAAATCAATTTACGATAATTTCACGAGAAACAGAAGGGAAATGTGTAAACAATGCATTTAAGGTTCATCATAACCTTTTGGCTAAAATGGCCGTATTTACACCCCAAATTTTACTCTGAGTACAGACTAACCTATACACCTGCAACAGTTTTAAGGGATGGCAGGAACTAGATATATAAATTTTAAATGCATTTTATGTTTCAGAAAATTATAAACTTTTCTAGATTTTGCTATCCATTTTTTTTCGTTCCTGCAGAAGGTGCAAAAATTAACTAAGTAGTGAAAACGATTGAGAAGCTCCCCTCATATAATCAATGTTGTGAGTAGTATTGATTTAGATGGACAATAGACACCTGTAAACAATAGGTGATTTAACAGGTTTAAACTGTGTAACTGAGTGGACCGTATCAAATGAAACTCGGGTGTTTGTTTATTTTGCTATCTTCTGCAGACTGGAAAAAAATGAACATCAAAATCCAGGTAAGTTTTTAATTTTCTGAAACGTAGACTTCATATAACTTTTATATATCTAGTTCCTGCCATGCCTTAAAACTTTCCTGGATGTACCAGTTTGTCTGTACTCAGAGTAATTTTGGAGGTCTAAACACGGCCATATTTTTCAATTCCTTATGATGAACCTTAAAGTCAATCTGTTCTCCTTGTCATCAATTTCAGTATGACATTTTGAGGGGGTTTCCAAACTATCAAAACAAAATGATTGACGTGAGGGAATGATACTCTGGCCAACCCCATTAGGGAATTGACGGCTTGAAGCCGTCTTTCCCCAAAAACTGACAGTTAAAGCTTTACTGAGAAAACACGACGATATTAAATTTGTATTTGGGGCACAATTGTAAGCGATGTGTGAACTGTTACAGTACATTAATTTGTGTTGTCTTATTTGCTTGGTTTTTTTGTTTGGAAAGAATGTGTGGTAATTACTATAAATGAATTGTATTGCTTCATACCATAAGCATATTTTTGCATGATGTGACTTTTAAGAAAAGATAATACTGTTTCATTGCACTTATTATATACCTCCTAATGTTTATAACATATATATTATGATCGTGCTCCAGTGGGGTTAGAAGTTTCAATTCAGCTTGTTATGCTCAAAGTCATGACAGTAAGTAATTATAAAATAGAAAAGCGGGCAGCTGAAAAGACAACACATTCTTGGTTGTATAAAATCTTTAATGAAACAAACTTTAAACAACACACTCTTGCTTAGTAAAAAAATCTATATAAATCATATATGTTGGCATAATTATTATGAAGCATAATTGTTACATGAAAAAACAGCCGATCCTTGAAATTGCAAATAATTTGAATTTGTGTATCTAGTCAGTTATAAACGTATTTGTAGCAGGCGAATAACTTACTTCGACAAAACCATGCATTAAATTACAATTACATGCATTTATCAAAGTAATGCATTATATCACAATTACTTTTGCAAAGTAGTGCATTGAATTACACATTCCATTTGTAAATGTAATTATAAACTGAAAAAATAAATCATTTTAAAAAACAACATGAAGTTGCAAAAGATTCTAGCATATGCAATAACTGGTTCGTATACATATTAAATCTAAGCATCAAGTAAACAGTCTATTCAATTCAACTTTAACACTTTGAACATCATAAGGATTTCAAGGTATACATCTCTGTGTTGTCTCTAAAAAGAAATCTCAGAAATGAAGTTTCATATTTATTTTAACTAAATAAATGTAACTTCACTTTTATAAATGTCATTTGTTTTATAAATTCCAATCAAAAAATATTTACAGATAATTGCTTTCTTATAAAGTAATGAATAAAGAGCTAAATTTATGACCAAGTGTCCAAATGGTGAAAAGAATGATTGTAAAAAAAAACTAATTAGTGTTTTATGACAATGGTCAATTTTCTGTTCAATCAAGACAAGGTACACATTTATGTTTAGACAACAACAATTAAACACACTTATTGTAATGCTTTTCAAATTAAAAAAAAATCAATATCCAAATGATTATGTTTTTGATTATCAAGAAATCTTAAATTCTACTTAGTTAAATCTCCAACAATCAGTGAAAGATATATAGTATGTCAAAAAAGCAATGCCATGTAGTGCAATGTAATGCATGAAATTACACAACTTTTTTCTCAAGTAATGCATTAAATTAAAATTATATGTAATACAAAAATTGCTGCATTACACATTATATGCAATTACTTGGAAAATGTAATGAATTATCATGCATTACAATTACAAATGTACATAACCCTATGCCTGATTTGTAGTATTGATGTTATACTTAAAAACTGGTATCTATAACAAAAGTTTTACTTTTCAATTCTTTGAGTCTTTCTAATTTATAAAGTTCAAATTTCAGCACGATATGTATGTACAATTTGTCAGCTGTTGTAATTTTATATAAAAAAAAAACCACATTGTTAATTATGAATTATTTTAGATCCAGCTAGCATTTAAGGATTATGTTCCCTTGTGTTGATTCAATGCTAAACATATGGAAATTCTATAGAAAATCCACAGCTTTTATCCTTGTACTCTCATATTTGGCAATTTTGCGACTGATAGATATAGGATTATTGCATGCAGTGCTAGCATTGATTACCGTAAAACAAGTTTATAAATGTAGTTATTGGTTAAAACAGATACAAATATGGACCAAATCAAGTACACCTTTTAAGGTGCGCTCGACTTTAGTTACACAGCACGAGCTGTTTTGGAAATTACAGGTTGCTTAGAATTTTTTTTTAAATATTAACGCTAGCACATCATGGAAAAGCAAGTGAGTAATCTATGCTTCAAACTCTATAACAAAAATCTCTGTATTAAAAGCTGTGGATTTTCTATAAACTTCTTGATTTATTTGCAACGAAGTCCTCTTTTTCTTTTAAATGCAATGACACAGTAAATAATAATGCGTTGCTTTAAGTTTTCCTTTGGTATATGTACAAAATGGCATATCTCTATTATTCATTATATCTGTAGTTGATACTATTGAAGTTTGAAAAGTTCTTACAAAAATGGTTACAGAAGGGGTCATAAACCTTAATCAAATGAATATAAATTATGACATATTGCTTAATACACATGAATCGCTAGTTTTGTTTTACCTAATTATGCAAGTAACGAATCGCGAGTATGGTTGTACAAACAATACAATGTTTTATGATACATATACAGGGTGTACTACAATCAATGTTCACCGGGTCAATGTCTTGTATATCTTACTTTGCGCAAATGACATCTTACGCCAAACTCTAAACGATATTCAATCATATGAAGGAATGCACGATTGGATAAAAATATCTGCGCCTTTAAAACAAAATCTACAAAATTAACGATAATTATCATGACTTTTTAATCGGCTAAACGGGAGCAAAATTCTCAAAAGATATTTACTGTGGTGGTCCTGAGAACCACGATTAGACATCTGTTGATACTCTTGAAAATTTGTTCGTTCCGTTTTTGCATAATTTTTTATTTTTATTTTGTATATCAATTATTTACACTAGTATTAAATATAATAGGTCTATCTGGTTAATGATAATAATTGATTTTAGTGTCTGTCTGAGAGTTTGCTATCTAATAAGTGATATTTCACAACAGATTTAGTATTTACAAAAGTATTCTCTTATACTGAAGTAATTATTTTACCACACACACATGCATTGGCATTTCATGTTTTTCAAGGACTAAGTAATTGTTAAATCTTTGCGCAATAAATGTCCAATTAAGAATTGTATCAAGGTTTAATAAATATCCCAAATCACAAGATATTTTGTTTCAAAAGGCATTTATACTATTTATCAAAAGGTACTAAATGTATTATGTAAAAAGTGGGCACGTTTTGATTAAAAAACGCATTTTAAAACAGCACATTGTTAAGTGATAGTTGCTCATTTATTTGTTTATTTAATCATTTAAATTTTGTGATGTTCAAAATAAAAACACATCAATACGATGGGCACAAAGGTAACAAATAGTTTTATGAATCTGGTGAGCTTAAAACCAGTCATGATAAGACTGCTCAAACGTGGGGAAATCGTTTTGAAATATTTAGATAACTTATTCAAAAGATTTACTTAGAAATTAGCTGTTCCCCTTACAATTGTCTAATAACTTAAAATACTAGTACGAGATATGTATTTAGGTAAAAAAGAGGATGGCACCAAATTGAGCATATACTAAGGAATTAAAACCCTTAGAAATGTATGCAGAAAAGACAATGTCTCGTCTCGAAACCGTACACTATATTACTTCAGTATATTAGTCCTAAGAATTATGAGGTCCACATTGATAATACAAGAGACATTGATGTGCATGTCGTTGACAATACCTTATTACCTTATTGTGTTAAATACTGGAGTCAAATCATTTCTGTCATTGGTTGAGTAAAGTCAACGTCAATGCCTATATTCAAATTGAATTTCTGCATTTTCCTTTTGTCTCGTTTTCATACTTTTATACGATGCGGGAAAATGTCGATTCAAGAGCTAAAATTATAATGTCAGACTACAGGTGATTTAAAGTGGACAATAAACTGTTTTAATACACAGACGGTATAGTTCAAAAAAGGTCCTTTCACATACAGCCTATATAAACAATAACTGTTTAACAATTTCAAAACATAACTTTCTTTTTTTTGCCTCAAGATTGTACATCCCATTTTTTAGTGTGTTGATTGAATAATTATAATTATGATAATTTCAAATTTGTGTTACGTAATTTGAAATGTCAAACCTTCTAGCAGCACAGTGCATCATGACGTATTGCTTAATATGCAAAATTTACTCAGAGTACAGACTAAACTGTGCACCTGAAAACAAAATGGGGACACAGATGATGCCCCCGATAGCATATCATATAAAGTTATAAAGGGACATAACTGAAGAACGGTAAAAGTGATGCTACCCAATTGTGTATTTGATCTGAGTTTTGTGGTTATAATTTTCACAGTATTTGGTTGTGGCCAACTGAAGTTGGAGCAAATTCAGCAAGTTTTCATTTCTAAAGGACACAACTCTAGCACATTAAAAGTGATATTACCAAAATTCAAACTTGATCTGAATTTGGTGGTAATTAGTATTGTGTATAAGTTTTATAACATGCATAACTAAGTTTGCATTAGTACAAAAACCAACTTCGGGACGGACGAACGTACGTAGACGGACAATGGTACAACCTAATTAAGGAAATAAGTGACCTATTTATAAAAAAATTCAAAAATTAAAATCAGGTTTGAATACGAAGGTTCGTTTAAATGCCTGCAGATGATGGTTAAATCCTGTCACCTATTGTGTATATATTAATTATCTTTTCAATTAAGCATGGCAATCCAGAATCTAGAGAACATCACAAGCCTTCCCCAACTTAACTAATTTTGTTACCTTATGTTAAAATTAAGTAATGTTTTAAAATGTTTAAAACACAAATGCATTTGAAAGCTTATATGTATATGTTTAAAACTTTTTCAGTTGCACTTTTTGTCAGTACTCTGGGTAATTCGTTTTATTTTAAGTGCCAATACGTTCATATGCGACATATTAATAATGTCTGTCCTCATCTGAATGCAAAATAATGTCGTGATCCTTAAATGTTTGTTGCGAATTTTCTACGAAATCCATGATAATACCAGGTGTCATTGTATCAAATCCAACCACATCAAGGTTGTGTACACTGTCCGGAGCAGCAACAGAGTATTTATCGCTGGTCATAGCCACAACAACAAATCGGTAGTCAGGAATTGTCATGTACTGTGTGTACTGCTTTAACGCTTCGGCTGGATGGATAAAGCCACAACTTGTTATCGAATCAGTGAAAACCATAATGGCATCGAATTTCTCTTTTCTTGATGCTGCCCAAATAAATGGAACTGATAGGTCGTGCTTGATGTAATCGGATCCAGTTTCTATTGGTATTTGAAGTATTTTCTCTTTGATAGTTTGAAGATTATCTTCCTTTCTAATAGTGGCAGTAAAAGCGTCTTCAATTCTGTTCGTGAACAGGATAACTTCTACATCTTCTGTTTGAACGGTAGAATACACCATGGCTGCTGCTGCTTCCCCAGCTGTTATCGTAGATCCACAAATACTTTTTTGCATGTTCTCGCCTACAGATACAGCCATTAAATACTTTCTTCCTTCCGGTTGTATCAATTTTGTACTTCTGATAAACGCATTTTGCAATGCCGCAATGATTCTAGGATTAGGATGCCATTTTATTTTTTGATTTCTCTGCAATCCCAATTCGTAATGATTCAAAGCAATCAGAAGTGTCAAAGGATGGATACGAGCACGTGCTAACTGTATATCGTCATCAAGCCTGTTTACTACATGCTGCACCCAAAAGTCGGTCGCTGGTTGACCAGTGTGCATGCCGAAACTCGTCATTTTCCCAAGATTTCGAATCATAGCCGTCATAGGCATGGTTCGAAACAGAACATCCCAAACTTTTACGCTGTATTTGAGAAACTGGTTTGGAACATGCTCCCAACTTAGCTGATACAGAGCGATATATTCACACAACCTGCCTTCATCTTCCTTCATTTTCTTAACGCTGCAGCGTTTTGCTTCTTTCACAGCAGAGAGAAATTCGGTAACTTCCAAAGATTCTTTACAATCAGCAACTTCCAACGGTTTACCTAGTGCATATTGCAAAGTAATCCGTACTGCTTTATTTTTCGATCGGACATGAGCTAGCCGTATGACATCTCTGTGACTCCATTTATATCGTCGGCGGTACTTGGTAACAAGATATGCAAGCTTCAATGGAGTTTTATGTCCATTTGAACCTACTTCAACAAATTGTTTATACCATTTGCTAACTGCTTGACGTTGTGCTCTTCCCCAACCAGTCTCATGTCCGTTCATTTCCTCACTATATTTAATGAACTGAAACAGATGAGTAGGTATACGACACACATCGTTCAGTACTCTATAGGCGTTGTGTTTTGTGGTTTCATCATTCGATCTGGCACATACAGCTAATGCATACAATGCTGGATCCTGTTTACATGCTCTACCTTGGAGGCTTATCTTCCGAATACATTCAACGACCTCGTGACCTTTATTCCCCTGGATCAACCTGCAACAGAATAAAGTTTTGGTAAAATGGTTGACATGCATTAAACAAATCTTGTGATAATAATTTAGTAAGTTTAACTTATGGATATATAAAAAAAAACACCCCTTCTACCAAAACAAAAATAAAAACAAAAAAACACATAAATAAGAGGGTTATTTATAGTGACAACAAACTAGGTTGTCCTGCAGAGGTTGAACCCTGAACAGTTAAGCAAGTATGGACACACATTTAAGCTAAAAACAGCTCTGAATTTGGATTGTGATTGAACATTTGATACATATATCGGTTTGTGTGACACATAATTAATGTGGTCAACGAACTGAAAAAAAAATTGAAATTGAACTTTTACCAATTATTGTCCAATATCCAAAATCTAAGTACATTGATAAAATCAGTATATCAAAGAACCATAACTATTCATGTTTTTATGAAAATACTTATTAACAAAACCCTTTCTGTTCAAAGGAAAATAACTCAAACTTATTTCCATGAATCAGTAATATAAACATCTAAAATTTGAAATGATTTTACTACTAAATAGTTCTCTA
Organism: Mytilus edulis; assembly: GCF_963676685.1. NCBI lineage: Eukaryota > Metazoa > Mollusca > Bivalvia > Mytilida > Mytilidae > Mytilus > Mytilus edulis. The sequence goes on from NC_092350.1 coordinate 26,965,417, forward strand.
ATATTATATATGATCATGATGATGCTATATCTATTTTTAAAATTATAATCAAATATTGCAATATGTTCGTATGATTCATACATGGAAGTGTGAAATGGTGGCAAAGAAGATCAAGCCAATGATATTAATGTACACAATAACTTCGATATACTCTATTCTATTTTATGTGATTTCTGTCAAAATGATAATTAAGATTGTATTTGTAATGTGAGGCCTTCTACAAATAATAGTAAATCTTGTACAAATGGTAATAAATATCAAAGTGAAGTATCCATTATCAAGAATGATCAAAATGATTCAGATCAAGATAATATACTTGCATGTAATTATAATGTATATGGTCATTCAGAAAAGGGGGTAAAATTAACATGTCATAATATACAACATATTTTACCTAAGATTGATGAAATCAGATCAAATTTTGAAAGTCTTGGAAAAACCCAAAAACCAGATATCATTGGCATGTGTGAAACGTTTTTAAATACGAAAAAATGTAAGCGGGATTCTAATGAGATAAATATCCCAGGGTATAGAAATGAAAGAAAAGATAGGGAAAATAAAAAAGGTGGGGGATGGATAGTTTAATTCGATAATGATATTAAATATGACAGAATGACATTATTAGAGAATGAAAACATAGAAACTGTATGGTTTAAGATTTTTCCAAAACACAAAGAATCATTTTTATTATGTTTTGTATACAGACCACCTAATAGCCAAACTTCTTGGTATTCTTATTTTGAAAATGAGGTTGTAAATGGCTTATCTATAAATGATAATATATTGCTAATGGGCGATTTTAATATTGATTTTTTGAAGCCTCTTCCATCTAAATGGTCAACTTTTATTACAACATATGGTCTTCATCAAATGGTGGTTGACCCTACTAGAGTTACTTCTTCTAGTGTCACTTTAATTGATCATATTTACAGTACAAATCCTACAAGTCTTATCAATGTAATAGTACCATCATACGCCCCAGGTGATCATTATCCTGTTAGCTGTACTGTAAACAAATTTGCAAAGCTTATTACAGACAAATCAGATTCACATTTTGAGATCAAATACAGAAACTTCAAAACATTTAATGATGAAATGTTTTTACAAGATTTGTCAAATAAACCATTCGATATAATACATGTAATCAATGATCCAAACGAAGCAATGGACATGTGGTATTACTTAATTGTCAATGTATTAGATAAACATGCACCTGTTCTTACTAGACGTGTAAAAAATAAATATCAACCTGAATGGTATACTAATGAAATTGGTAAATCAAAATTCCAAAGAGATTATTTTCACAAAAAGAAAGACACTGAAAATTATAAAAAATATAGGTATAAAACAAGTGAATTAATCCGTTCTGCAAAAGCAAAATATTTTATGGATGCAATAGATAACGATAAAAACTGTAAAATTCTTTGGAGGCATTTAAAGGATATGAATTCAACAACTAAACAGGAAATTGACATTTTAACACACGAAGGAAAAGTACTTATAAACAAAAATGATATTGCTAACTGCTTAAATGATCATTTTAGCACAGTAGGTGAGAAGCTTATTTCAAATCCTCACCAAAGTTTTAAATCTGAGAAAATTAATAACTATGTCAATTCAAAAATAAGTGATGATACTAAATTCTCATTATCTACTGTCACAAATGACGAGGTTCTACAAGGTCTCAAAAATCTAGACACAACTAAATCAACTGGAACTGATGGAGTTGGACCAAGAATTTTAAAACTATCAAGGTCGATTGTAGCAAGCCCTCTTGCTCACATAATAAACCTTAGTTCATGTACAGGATTATTTCCTAACATATTAAAATCTGCTAAAGTTGCTCCCATATTTAAAGGAGGGGATAAAACAGACCCAAACAATTATCGACCCATTTCGATTTTACCCACTGTGTCCAAGTTATTTGAAAAGACTGTCTTCAAACAACTATATCTATTCTTAACCACACACAAATTATTAATACAACAGCAGTCTGGATTTAGAGAAAAACATTCTTGCCATACAGCACTCGATCATTAAAATAATCGATAAATGGTTAGAAGAATTGGACAATGGAAATTTTACCGCCATTCTCTTTTTAGATTTTAAGAAGGCTTTTGATACGGTAAATCAAACAAAGTTTAATTTTGGACCTCAATGTGGACCAATTTGATAACCGGGCCCAAATATTAAAAACCTAAATACAGGTTTAGATTCAGCATATCAAAGAACCCCAAGGATTCAATTTTTGTTGATATCAAACAAAGTTTAATTTTGGACCACGATTTGGTCCAACTTGAAAACTGGGCCCATAATAAAAATTATAAGTACATATTTAGATTCAGCATATCAAAGAACCCCAAGGATTCAATTTTTGTTAAAATCAAACTTAGTTTAATTTTGGACCACTATTTGGACCAACTTGAAATCTGGGCTCATAATAAAAAATCTAAGTACATGTTTAGATTCAGCATATCAAAAAACCCCAAGAATTCAATTTTTGTTAAAATCAAACTTAGTTTAATTTTGGACTCTTTGGTCCTTAATGTAGACCAATTTGATAATGATACCAAAAATTAAGAATCTACATACACAGTTAGATTCGGCTTATCAAAGAACCCCAATAATTCAATTTTTGATGAATTCAAACAAACTTTAATTTTGGACCCTTTGGGCCCCTTATTCCTAAACTGTTGGGACCAAAACTCCAAAAAACAATCCCAACCTTCTTTTATGGTCATAAACCTTGTGTGTAAATTTCATTGATTTTTATTTACTAATACAAAAGTTATTGTGCAAAAACCAAGAAAAATGCTTATTTGGGCCCCTTTTTGGCCCCTTATTCCTAAACTGTTGGGACCTCAACTCCCAAAATCAATCCCAACCTTCTTTTTGTGTTCATTAACCTTGTATTTAAATTTCATTTATTTCTATATACTTAAACTAAAGATATAGTGCAAAAACCACGAAAATGCTTATTTGGGCCCATTTCGGCCCTTAATTCCTGAACTGTTGAGACCAAAACTTCCAAAATCAATCCCAACCTTCCTTTTATAGTCATAAACCTTGTGTTAAATTTCATAGATTTCTATTCACTTATACTAAAGTTATAGTGCGAAAACCAAAAGTCTTTGGACGCCAACGCAGACGGATGATGACGCCAAAGTGATACCAATATACGACCAAAAAATTGTCAATTTTTACGGTCGTATAAAATTGCTTCTTTTTGGCCCCTTATTCCTACATGTTTGTGGAAATTAACCCGAAACTGAATACCAGCCTTCCCTTTGTTATATATGGAACTTGGTGGTACAATGTCAGAGAGATCCATACAGTTGCACACAAATTATTGTCCGGAAACTAGAACCAGATGCTCCGCAGGGCGCAGCTTTATACGACCGCAGAGGTTGAACCCTGAACGGTTGGGGCAAGTATGGACACAACATTCAAGCTGGATTCAGCTCTAAATTTGGATTGTGATTAAATAGTTGACACAGCATAGGTTTCTGGCACAGAATGAATGTGGTCTAATGAACTTAAAAGTTTTTTTTGCCTTTGAGCAATTCACTATGCTGTTGAATATTAATCCTCTCAAAAAAATGTTTGAAGAAATTTTCTTTTTATTTATGAAATCTGAAATGAGAAAAATTTAACCCCCCCACCCCCATTTGTTTTCACATCCCCCTTTCCCTTTTTCCAAAACTGATCTCAATTCAAATTTCTAATGGAGTTTGCAACAATAACTACTCATTTAAATACATCATAAAATATTAAAATGTAAAATAAAGTGCTTGTTATCACTGAATGGTAAAGATTGTTTTAATTTATCAGTTGGTAGAAAAAGTGAATATACATTGTATATTGTTTAAAACAATGATTTAAGTTGATTCGACTACTATTCTGGACAAAGAAAGATAACTCCAATTGAAATTGCAATTAGATATTTCTTGCTATTGCGCAATACTGAGTAATTGAAAATATTTGCTATTGCACAATACTGTGCAATTGAAGATTTCTTCCTATTGCGCAATACTGTGCAATTGAAAATTTCTTGCTATTGCACAATACTGTGCAATTGAAGATTTCTTGCTATTGCTGAATACTGTGCAATTGAAAATTTCTTGCTATTGCACAATACTTAATATAATAATTTTGGATCCTGATTTGAACCAACTTGAAAACTAGGCCCATAATTAAAAATCTAAGTACATGTTTAGATTCAGCATATCAAAAAAGCCCAAGAATTCAATTTTTGTTAAAATCAAACTTAGTTTAATTTTGGACCCTTTGGACTTTAATGTAGACCAATTTGATAACGGGACCAAAAATTAAGAATCTACTTACACAGTTAGATTTGGCATATCAAAGAACCCCAATTATTCAATTTTTGAAATCAAACAAAGTTTAATTTTGGACCCCGATTTGGACCAACTTGAAAACTGGGCCAATAATAAAAAATCTGAGTACATTTTTAGATTCAGCATATCAAAGAACCCCAAGGATTCAATTTTTGTTAAAATCAAACTAAGTTTAATTTTGGACCCTTTGGACCTTATTGTAGACCAATTTGAAAACAGGACCAAAAATTAAGAATCTACATACACAGTTAGATTCGGCATATCAAAGAACCCCAATTATTCAATTTTTGATGAAATCAAACAAAGTTCAATTTTGGACCCTTTGGGCCCCTTTTTCCTAAACTGTTTGGACCAAAACTCCCAAATCAAACTCAACCTTCCTTTTATTGTCATAAACCTTGTGTTTAAATTTCATAGATTTCTATTTACTTATACTAAAGTTATTGTGCGAAAACCAAGAATAATGCTTATTTAGGCCCTTTTTTGGCCCCTAATTCCTAAACTGTAGGAACCATAACTCCCAAAATCAATCCCAACCTTCCTTTTGTGTAGTCATAAACCTTGTGTCAAAATTTCATAGATTTCTATTCATTTAAACTAAAGTTACAGTGCGAAAACCAAGAAAATGCTTATTTGGGCCCTTTGTGGCCCCGGCCTAATTCCTAAAATGTTGGGACCAAAACTCCCAAAATCAATCCCAACCTTCCTATTGTAGTCATAAACCTTGTGTTAAAATTTCATTGATTTCTATTCACTTTTACTAAAGTTAGAGTGCGAAAACTAAAAGTATTCGGACGACGACGCAGGACAACGACGCCAACGTGATAATATACGACGAAAAATTAAAATTTTTGCGGTCGTATAAAAATGCTTGTTTCTGGCCCCTTTTTGGCCCGCAATTCCTAGACTGTTTGCCCCATAGCCCTTAAAATAAATTCCAACCTTAATTACTTATGGTATTATACATTGTGGTACAATATCAGAGCAATTGAAATACTTATACACAACTTATTGTCCTGAAACTAAATAAATGCTAGCTTGTTTGGCCCCTTTGAGCCCATAATTCCTAAGCCCTTGGGACTATAACCCCCAAATTCATTCCAACCTTTTTTTTAAATTTTTGCGGTCGTTTAAAAAAAACAAAAAAAACAAGCATTTTGAGAGTATTGCATATGACAATACATATATAGTCCGTTACCTAGCTGTTAAAAATTAATTGTTCTGGACAGTTTGGGCAAGTATGGACACAACATTCACGCTTAATAAAATAAAGCTCTGCATTTGGATTATGATTAAATATTTGATACAGCAAAGGTTTCTAGCACAGATTAAAGTGGTCTTAAACTTAAAAATTTTACATTTACCTTAAATGGTCCAAATTATCCAAAATCTAAATACATGGTTAGATTCAGCATATCAAACATGTCAAAGAACCCCAAGAATTCAATTTTTGACGAATTCAAACAAACTTTAATTTTGTACCCTTTTGACCTCAATGTGGACCAATTAAAAAATGTTGCCCAAAAATCAACCAGATGCTCCGCAGGGCGCAGCTTTATACGACCGCAGAGGTTGAACCCTGAACGGTTGGGGCAAGTATGGACACAACATTCAAGCTGGATTCAGCTCTAAATTTGGATTGTGATTAAATAGTTGACACAGCATAGGTTTCGGACACAGAAATGAACTTAAAATATTTTTTTTGCCTTTGAGCAATCACTATGCTGTTGAATATTAATCCTCTCAAGAAAATGTTTGAAGAAATATTCTTTTTCTTTATGAAATCTAAAATGAGAAAAATTTCCAAAACTGATCTCAATTCAAATTTCTAATGGAGTTTGCAACAATAACTACTCATTTAAATACATCATAAAATATTAAAATGTAACAAAAGGTGCTTGTTATCACTGAATGGTAAAGATTGTTTTAATTTATCAGTTGGAAGTAAAAGTGAATATACATTGTATATTGTATAAAACAATGATTTAAGTTGATTCGACTACTATTCTGGACAAAGAAAGATATCTCCAATCAATTGAAAATTTCTTGCTATTGTACATTTGTTGCACAATATTGTGCAATTAGATATTTCTTGCTATTGTGCAATTGAAAATATTTGCTATTGCACAATACTGTGCAATTGAAGATTTCTTGCTATTGCACAATAATGTGCAATTGAAAATTTCTTGCTATTGCACAATACTGTGCAATTGAAGATTTCTTGCTATTGCTGAATAATGTGCAATTGAAAGTTTCTTGCTATTGCATAATACTTAATATAATAATTTTGGATCCTGATTTGAACCAACTTGAAAACTGGTCCCATAATCAAAAATATAAGTACATGTTTAGATTCAGCATATCAAAAAAGCCCAAGAATTCAATTTTTGTTAAAATCAAACTTAGTTTAATTTTGGACTCTTTGGTCTTTAATGTAGACCAATTTGAAAACGGGACTAAAAATTAAGAATCTACATGCACAGTTAGATTTGGCATATCAAAGAACCCCAATTATTCTATTTTTGATGAAATCAAACAAAGTTTAATTTTGGACCCCGATTTGGACCAACTTGAAAACTGGGCCAATAATCAACCAGGTGCTCCGCTGGGCGCAGCTTTATACAACCGCAGAGGTTGATCCCTGAACAGTTGGGGCAGGTATGGACAAAACATTTAAGCGTGATACAGCTCTGAATTTGGATTGTGATCAAATTTTTGACATTATATGTTTTTTTTTACACAAAACAAATGTCAAGCCACTCCATCATCATCATCATCTCAATTCAAATTTTAAATGGACTTTGCAACCATAAACACTCATTTAAATACATCAGAAAATTATAACCAGATGCTCCGCAGGGCGTAGCTTTATACGACCGCAGAGGTTGAACCCTGAACGGTTGGGGCAAGTATGGACACAACATTCAAGCTGGATTCAGCTCTAAATTTGGATTGTGATTAAATAGTTGACACAGCATAGGTTTCTGACACAGAATGAATGTGTTCTAATGAACTTAAAATTTTAGTTTTCTCCTAGAGCAATTCACTATGCTGTTGAATATTAATTCTCTCAAAAAAATGTTTGAAGAAATTTTCTTTTTTATTTATGAAATTTCAAATGAGAAAAATTGAACCCAATTTTTTTAATCACATCCCCCTTTCCCTTATTCCAAAACTAATCTCAATTAAAATTTCTAATGGAGTTTGCAACAATAACTACTCATTTAAATACATCATAAAATATTAAGATGTAAAAAACTGCTTGTTATCACTGAATGGTAAAGATTATTTTAATTTATAAGTTGGTAGTAAAAAGTGAATATACATTGTATATTGTATATAACAAAGATTTAAGTTGATTCTGGACAAAGAAAGATAACTTCAATTAAAAAAAAATCTTGCTATTGCACAATATTTTGCAATTAGATATTTCTTGCTTACTATTCTGGACAAAGAAAGATAACTCTAATTAAAAAAATATTTGCTATTTCACAATATTGTGCAATTAGATATTTCTTGCCATTGCGCAATACTGTGCAATTGAAAAGACTTGCTATTGCACAATACTTAATATAATAATTTTAGATCCTGATTTGGACCAACTTGAAAACTGGGCCCATAATAAAAAATCTAAGTACATTTTTGGATTCAGCATATCAAAGAACCCCAAGATTTCAATTTTTGTTAAAATCAGACTAAGTTTAATTTTGGACCCTTTGGACTTTAGTGTAGACCAATTTGAAAACAGGACCAAAAATGAAGATTCTCCATACACAGTTAGATTTGGTATATCAAAGAACCCCATTTATTCAATTTTTGAAGATCAAACATAGTTTAATTTTGGACCCCGATTTGGACAAACTTGAAAACTGGGCCTATAATCAAGAATCTACAATGATCTAAGTACATTTTTAGATTCAGCATATCAAAGAACCTAACTGATTCATTTTTTGTCAAAATCAAACTAAGTTTAATTTTGGACCCTTTGGACCTTAATGTAGACCAATTTGAAAACGGGACCAAAAGTTAAGAATCTACATACACAGTCATGACAGTTAGATTCGGCATATCAAAGAACTCCAATTATTCAATTTTGATGAAATCAAACAAAGTTTAATTTTGGACCCTTTGGGCCCCTTATTCTGTTGGGACCAAAACTCCCAAAATCAATACCAACCTTCCTTTTATGGTCATAAACCTTGTGTTTAAATTTCATAGATTTCTATTTACTTATACTAACGTTATGGTGCGAAAACCAAGAAAAATGCTTATTTGGGTCCCTTTTTGGCCCCTAATTCCTAAACTGTTGGGACCTAAACTACCAAAATCAATACCAACCTTCCTTTTGTGGTCATAAACCTTGTGTCAAAATTTCATAGATTTCTATTAACTTAAACTAAAGTTATAGTGCGAAAACCAAGAAAATGCTTATTTGGGCCCTTTTTGGCCCCTAATTCCTAAAATGTTGGGACCAAAACTCCCAAAATCAATACCAACCTTCCTTTTATGGTCATAAACCCTGTGTTTAAATTTCATAGATTTCTATTTACTTATACTAACGTTATGGTGCGAAAACCAAGAAAAATGCTTATTTGGGTCCCTTTTTGGCCCCTAATTCCTAAACTGATGGGACCTAAACTCCCAAAATCAATACCAACCTTCCTTTTGTAGTCATTAACATTGTGTTTAAATTTCATTGATTTCTATTTACTTAAACTAAAGTTATTGTGCGAAAACCAAGAATAATGCTTATTTGGGCCTTTTTTGGCCCCTAATTCCTAAACTGTTGAAACCAAAACTCCCAAAATCAATCCCAACCGTTCTTTTGTGGTCATAAACCTTGTGTCAAAATTTCATAGATTTCTATTCACTTAAACTAAAGTTATAGTGCGAAAACCAAGAAAATGCTTATTTGGGCCCTTTTTGGCCCCTAATTCCTAAAATGTTGGGACCAAAACTCCCAAAATCAATACAAACCTTCCTTTTGTGGTCATAAACCTTGTGTTAAAATTTCATAGATTTCCATTCACTTTTACTAAAGTTAGAGTGCGAAAACTAAAAGTATTCGGACGACGACGACGCAGACAACGACGGCAAATGACACCAATATACGACCAAAATTTTTTTAATTTTTGCGGTCGTATAAAAATCTAAATACACATGGTTGGATTCAGCATTACAGAGAACTACATACATGTATATTCAATTTTTGTTGAAATCAAACAAAGTTTAATTTTGGACCCTAATTTGAACTAACTTGAAAACTGGGTTCATAATCAAGAATCTAAATACATGTTTAGATTCAGCATATTAATGAACCCCAAGAATTCAATTTTTGTTAAAATGAAACTTAGTTTAACTATGGACCCTTTGAACCTTAATAATATTGACTAATTTGAAAACAGGACCAAAAAATTAATAAAAAATCCAAATACACGATTAGATTCAGCATAACAAAGAACCCCAATAACTCAATTTTTGACAGAATCCATCAAAGTTTAATTTTGAAAAAAAACCATCCAAAAACTTTGTACACAATCCAGCATATTAAAGAACCCCAATAATTCAAGAATGAAACCCCATTGAAATTTGTCAAGAAATAAGCAATTTATACAAGTATTAGAAAAGTATTGTTTTTTTACCCCTTTTTACCCCTGATTCGTAAACAGTTAGGGCCATTACCCCCAAAATCAGTTCCAACCTTTTATATTTGGTATGAAACCTTGTGGTACAATTTTAGAAAGATTCATACACTAACACCAAGTTATTGTCTGGAAACTACAAAAATGCATATTTGGGCTCCTTTTTGGCCCCTAATTCCTGAACTGTTAATAGGTAAAGGAAGATGTTGTATGAGTGCCAATGAGACAACTCTCCATCCAAATAACAATTTATAAAAGTAAACCATTATCATGATTATAGGTCAAGGTACGGCCTTCAACACACAGAGCCTTTGCTCACACCGACCAACAAGCTATAAAGCAGGGCCCCAAATTACAAGTGTAAAAAAAAAACATTCAAAGACCATAACCCCCAAAATCAATCCCAACCTTCCTTTTGTGGTTTCAAACCTAGTGTTTAAATTTCACAGAAATCCATTCCCTCAAACTAAAGTTATTGTCTGGAAACTTAGTGTCTTCGAAAGATGAGGACAGCTACCAATATCATAAATTTATACGACTGCAAAATTTCCTTAAAATTACCAGTTCAGGGGCAGCAACCCAACAATGGGTTGTCTGATTCATCTGAAACTTTCAGGGCACATAGATTTTGACCTGATGAACAATTTAACCCATATCAGGGTTGCTCTAAAGGATTTGAATACAGAGGGGCGCATTGCATTTGCGCCAATTTTTTAAAATTACAATCTTTCATCTGCGCCACAAAGTTAAATTTCATTTGCACCATAAAATAAAAACTTCATTTTCACAATTTTACAGGTAATTCAGGTAAGATATAACGGAAAAGTTAAGTATTCATTGCTCTAAAAGGTTTGTCTCTACAGTATTCCCCCCTGGATAATTGAGTGAGTTCAATGCCATACTCATTTCTGAAGCTGAGAGTCACTATAATATTAAAGGTTTATAATTATATGTTATAGGTGTTCTTTTATGTAAAAGTTTTTAAAGTGAATTTTATTGAGAAAATATATTATTTTAGAAAATATGAAATTATGAAATTATGAAATATTTTATCACAAATTTGAATTTAATTAATCAGGTAAATTTTGTGAAACATGTCACTTGTGAATAATTGCTCTGAACAACACTTTGGTATCTTGTCAATTGTCATAAATTAATCTGAGCAATATTATGTTTTAATTAGGATTATAAATGTAATTAACTTGTATCTCTCTAATTGACATTATTCATATTTCACCTTTGGACATTGTAAACAATATTATCAATACTCAAATTATCAAAATTATCAAAATTATTAATGTCTGTCATTTTATGAGTAGTTTTCAGCTTTCGCCTTAAATATCGGAGTCGAACAGTTATTCGTCAGTGTAGTCTCGTCGGTGTGATCCAGATAGGAGTGCTTCCAAAGCCAACCAGGCTCAGCTACTCAGGAGAAACGCTACTCAAAAGACAGCTCAACACAACTTTAACTTGGAATATTTCGAACATTGGGGACTTCTACACTTATACTGTGAATGAATTAGTGAAATTAGTGACTTTATTAATTGGAACATTTGGACTTTATTTATTTGTAAATTGTTTTGACAACATTATTATTATTTGGACCTGTTACTATATAAATCTGTTATAACTTGCTCCTTGCTTTATAGTTTTGCCTGCCATTGCTTAAGTCTTGTGAAAGACTGACCCACTGTGCCTTGGGCTGTGCATGTTCGATAGTCCCCCTTAAACTCGACGTGCATTGGCTCTTGGTGACAGATTTGGTGGCGGGCCCGTTGGCAGCATTTCGATCCATTTAGCTTTGGCATGGCATTACTATTAGCAACAGCTTTCAAAATTACTTTTAAATTATCTACTTTCAAAATTTGTGAAGGAATTTCATAAATAAAATTCAACTGAAGGAACAGCAGAGAATGAGAATCGACTATTGAAGCTAAGTAACTTATTGGAATATTATTTATTATTTTATCTTTACAGTTATATTCAAATTTTTATAGTTTCAGCAAATATTGTGCAAGATTGAATTTAACTAGATTAAAAATATAATTAGTTTTAAATCTGTAAAAGTCATTGGTAGTATTCAAATGAATTTTGTTTTCATAGTCTACCATTTACAGAAGTCTAATTATAATCTTGTTTAGTTTCAGTTTTCAACTTTAAAAGTTGCTGTACCAAAGTTGGCCAACTAATTGTAAAGAAAGACAACTGCAGTGTGTAAACAAAATAGAACTACTACAGAGACTAAAAGATAAGTAGCTTTTGAAATAACAGTATTCATGATAATTCTCGAAATTAAATTGCTAGTTATCAAAGCAAAACGTTTCTTCAAAGAAAAGTTGTGAATATATATATTTTATTGAAACTGCTACTAAGTTAAGAAATTTTGTAGTTTTACACACATTTTTTGTAGCATATTGCCTTTTTATTCTGTGAATAGATTTTATCTAATATAGCCAAATTCTTTTAGTAGAAGTCATGGGAAAGAAAAGAATTAAGAATATATGGTGCTGCAAAAGATCAAAATGTGCAAGTCTTTCAACTGTTACAGCAAGAGAAGCAGATATAGAATTTAAATCATCTTTAGAAAGAAACTTCATGTACCTGAACATTGAAAATTCAAATCAAAAGTGCTTAATTGACAGTGGTGCAACAATAAGTTGTATAAGTCAACATCTTTTAAGACAACTAAAACCACAAGCTGACATACAGAGATCATCAATTTTTAGTGGAGTTGGAGTATGCGGAGAAGTACACCCAGTGCTAGGAAAAGCTAATTTGGAAATAAGATTCGGAGAACACAAAATTTTACAGAACTTTCACATTTTCGAAACGCTTCATTCAAAAATACTTCTTGGATTGGACTTCTTGGTAACCCATAAGGTTAATTTGGATTTTGGAAAAATGACAATATCTGTGCCTACTGTACCAGAAAAAGATAGTGCTACACTTACGGGAAAGGAGAACATAGTTTCTACAATTACTGTTCCAACATTCAAAGATGACAATGTTCAGATTGCCATGGCAACCACAGTGGATTTAGTCAAAATACAACCACAATCTGAAATCATAATTCCAGTACATGTTGGAAAGTTTAAACATGGAACAACAGTAATTTTAGAACCTAAAGGAAACTTATCCATTGAACATCAAGTAGCAGGAGGGAAGACAATTTCTACAGTGTTAAGAGGCATAGCTTCATACAGACTTATGAATCCTACAAATTCAACCGTTTACATTCCCAGGAGGACTAAAATTGCGAAAGCCGAAACTATACAGTTGAACCGTGTTACAAAGTTCACAGAAGGATCATCTGCTCCTATAAACTCTCTTAGTGAAACAACTAGTAATCAACTTTGTAGTGAACTTTCAGAACTAGGATTTAATTTAGACAATTTAGGACTTACAGTGGAACAAAAACAACAAATTCAAAATTTTCTAATTCAAAATAGGGACATATTTGCAAAGGATTTAAGTGAACTGGGACATACCAACTTGCATTACCACACAATTTATACTGGTGAAGCAAAACCAATTAGTGCTGCTCCATATAGACAATCTCCACAAATGCGCAAAGAACTCGACAAACAACTTGATGAAATGGAAAGAAATAATATTATTGAGGAATCTACTTCACCATGGCATAGTCCAGTCGTACTTGTTAAGAAAAGAAATGGAAGTATACGCGTATGTGTAGATTATAGAGCTTTAAACCGTATAACAGAACCCATGTCAGCAGTGATTCCAACTATGACAGATATATTTGACACTTTAGCAGATTCAAAACCAGAACTATTTTCATCTCTCGATTTAACGTCAGGATTTTGGCAGGTCCCGCTAGACCCAACAACAAAGCATAAAAGTGCATTCATTACACATAAAGGTGTATATGAATTTAATAGACTTCCGTTTGGTATGATGAACTCTCCATTAACTTTTCAATGTTTAATGACAAAAGTGCTAAAGGATTTAAATTTCAAAATTGCATTGGTTTACATCGATGACATTCTGATTTTCTCAAAGAACTTTGAAGACCACCTTAATCACCTTCAACAAGTGTTTTCAAAACTACGTGAAGCAAACCTGAAACTTAATCCTGAAAAATGTAAATTCGCAACAAGAACGATCAAGTATCTGGGACATGTTATATCAAAAGATGGCATCCGCGTCAATCCTGAAAATACAGAAAAAGTTAAGGACTTCTCAAGACCAACCACTGCAAAGCAAGTTAAAAGTTTTTTAGGAATGGCAAACTACTATAGGAAATTTGTGAAGGACTATGCCCACATAGCAGCTCCATTAACAAAGCTTTTAAAGAAAGATCAAACATTCAAGTGGACTTCAGAATGTGATATAGCGTTTCAAAATTTAAAAGACCGTTTGACATCAGCTCCAATTTTATCGTTTCCTCATTTAGACAAACCTTTCATTTTAGCAACAGATTCTTCAGAGTTTTCAAATGGATATATTTTAAGCCAGATTCAAAATGGATTAGAACATGTGATTGCTTATGGAGGTAGACAATTAAGGGGTTCAGAACTTAAGTGGCATATTACTGACAAAGAAGCTTTAGCATTAGTAGAAGGAGTTCAACATTTTAAACATTATTTGGCAAATCAAGAGTTCACAGTGTATACAGACAATATTTCAGTAAAATACCTTCAGAAAATCAAAGATTGTCAGGGAAGACTTGGTAGGTGGAGTTTGCTATTACAAGGATATAATTTTAAAATTCAACATCGTACAGGATCTAAAAACCCAGCAGACTGCTTATCCAGACAAAAACATTTAGAAATTAACAATAGTGCTTCTTATGACTCTAGTGAACTTGCAGACCATTTAGGCTCCATAGATATACCGAAAGATTATACCGAAGTAACATTTATTTATAAGGGTGAAAATGAAGATGCAGTTATTTCCAGTTTACAAACCGCAACAATCAATGATATTCAATTAACCAATTTAGCCGAAGAACAAGAGACATGTAGAGACTTTGCAGATATCATTAAATATAAACAGACAGGACGAGTACCACAGAATCCAGAACTTGCAAGGGCAGTCGTAGCAGAATCTTACAACTTTGAGTTAGAAGATGGAATTTTAAAACACTTCTACTCAAAACGTTGTAAGAAAGTGCCTAAAGATGAACGACTTGTCAAACAGATTGCAGTTCCAAGGAATCTCCGTGATTCAATACTCAAGGCTTATCATGACTGCATTCTGGGAGGAGGACATCAAGGATTTGAGCGAACATATGCTGCAATTAGAAACAAATATTTTTGGCCAACAATGTATAGTGACATTAATCAATATGTAAAAACGTGTGAAGTGTGCCAGCAGTCCAAACGTGCTTTTAATTCAAAACCACCACCTTTACAACCACAACCAACAAATGATATTTTCGGACGATGGCATATGGATATTTTAAGTGGCCTTCCAACAACCAAAGATAAATACAAACATGTTCTACTCGTAGTTGATAGTTATTCAAAATGGTGTGAAGCTTTTCCGTTAAGATCTGAAGAAGCAGGTGAAGTTGCAAATGTGTTATATAGAGAAATAATATCCCGTTATGGTGCTCCTAGAACTCTTTTATCTGACCGCGGACGTAATTTTGTTTCAAATTTAGTTAAAGCTCTTTCGGAACTGTTCAATATAAAAAGACACCTTACTAGCTCATACCATCCGCAGACAAATGGTGCATGTGAAAGAATGAACTCTGTAATTTTACAAGCATTAAGAGCCTATACAAAAGATCAACAAGATGATTGGTATGATGTGCTACCAGGAATTTTAATGGCTTATCGTGCTACACCTGCAACTCAATCGACTGATTATTCACCATTCTTTTTACTCTATGGACGAGAAATGACATTACCCATTGACACCGCGTTAATACCAAAAGATCGTTTGGCACAAGATCACAAAATATTTTTAAGCAGAATTCTTCAAAATTTAGAAACTTCAAGAAAAATAGCTGCTAAGAACATCAAGCAAGCTCAAGAAAGATATAAACAACAATATGACAAAAAATCTAAAGAACCTGAATTTCAACCAGCTCAACGTGTTTGGCTTTATTGTACCAAAGTTCCTGTCGGAAAAGCACCAAAATTACATAGAAAATGGTCAGGACCTTATTATATTACTCGTATTGGACCAAATAGTACTTACAAACTAAGGAATTGTGCAACAAACAAAGAGGTTGTGTCAATGGTGAATGCGCAACGAATGAAACCATATTACGATCCAAAAGACAGACCGACTAATTTACCAGATGAGTTTCAAAATGACAATGAAGAACTGAATCCAGAAGAAATACAAGATGACAACATCAATGATAATGATCAACTTTTACCGAACAATCGTCAACAACCTGTGCCACCAATCAACAACAATGGAATTAATAGGCAACAACCACCTATTCCTGTAATTAACATCAATAGGCCAACTCAGAACCAACAACAACTTCCTGTTGATAGAATCAATAACAGACAACAAAATCAACAACCAGCACAAACTAGTGAAACAAGTAAGAGAAGTGCAAGTCCTTCAGGAGATTCAAACGTAAATCAACCAGTTAAAGACAACAAGCCATCTTGTCAGGATTGTAAGAACAATAAGTGTAAAGCATTCAAAGAAGAGGAGATTCACCAAGTTCTATCATCAGTCAGAGGTAACGGAAAATTATACTATAAACTTAAGTTTACCGATAAATCTAGAAACACAGAATGGTATTTCCCATGCAAGGTCCCAGCAAAGTTAATACGAGAATTTCATGCGCAACGTACAATGAGTGGTAAGAAAAGAAAACGACCATTACAACAGAATAAACATAAATTTTTCACAAAACCAGATCTAGCTGTTAATAGTGTACAATATATTTCAACTAAAGTCAAAGCTGATATAAGCACACAAACTGAAACCATAAATGAACAAAATCAAGGAAATGAACATCAACATTTATTGGCTGTGAAAATTGTTAACAATCGACCATACTTTTTAATTAAATCTGGGAATACTACAAAATATGAATCAATGACTTCAGCACCAAATATCGCACGACAAGTTTTAATAGATCATAAGGAACGCTTCAAACAAGCTCTTTTACAACAAGACATTCAATATGCTATGGAGAAAAGATTAGGAAAGGAAAATCAACGCGACTGCAGTTTTCAAATAGCCTCTGATGGAAAAATACACGAAATTCGATACAACATAGATGGTACAACGGAATATTTATCAGGATACAGGAATCCAGTCATTGCACCAGAGTGGGATACATTTGAGTCTGTCAAATGCGTCAATAAATAACTTTATAAATGTGTTAGAACAACAATACAAGATAGAAATAAGTATGAGAAGAAGATAAATTTGTGAATAGTACATGTACAACTGTTAAATATGATAGTGTTTTATAGAATGAAATAATGAATTGTAGCTACTATTTTTATAAAGCCACAAAGATGGGCAAAGAAATGAATAGATTATAGAGTAAAACCACATAGATTGGTATAAATGAAAATATTATAGAGTATAGCCACATAGATTGGTATAAATAATGAATTATAGAGTTTAGCCACATAGATTGGCAAATATTGAATTATAAAATATAGTGATTGTAAAAAGATAGATACCGGTATTGTAAATATAGTGTATATCATGTATTTGTATTTTAATACTAGCTAGTATGTTTTTGTTTTATTTTTATTTTTGTATGTAACATTTTTGTTTTAAAGAGCATATAATTAACGATAAATGATTTAAACCCTTTGGAGTTGGACTGGTCATTCAACTCCACACCCTGCACTTGTATAGGGCCGACCACCTTATACAAGGAGCATACAGCAATACAATTTTGTTTGTTTTTATGTAATTTTCAGTCTAGAATTCTTCTTTGCATATGTCTTGTCTTATTTTCATTCGTCTTGCTTTTCATATCTTATCTAGCAATTTCTTAATCTGGCAATTTTCTTAATCTAGCAATTTTGTCTAATATTGAATTTTTCATCTTATCTTGCAAAATATGTTATCTTTACATCGGCATTTTCTTGTGTATATCATTTTATTCTTCATGATTATTGTATATATTTATTTATGTTTAACGTTTAATGTTTTTGTATATTTTCTCATGTTTGAGGACAAACATATTGGAGAAGGGGGGAATTTGTTATAGGTGTTCTTTTATGTAAAAGTTTTTAAAGTGAATTTTATTGAGAAAATATATTATTTTAGAAAATATGAAATTATGAAATTATGAAATATTTTATCACAAATTTGAATTTAATTAATCAGGTAAATTTTGTGAAACATGTCACTTGTGAATAATTGCTCTGAACAACACTTTGGTATCTTGTCAATTGTCATAAATTAATCTGAGCAATATTATGTTTTAATTAGGATTATAAATGTAATTAACTTGTATCTCTCTAATTGACATTATTCATATTTCACCTTTGGACATTGTAAACAATATTATCAATACTCAAATTATCAAAATTATCAAAATTATTAATGTCTGTCATTTTATGAGTAGTTTTCAGCTTTCGCCTTAAATATCGGAGTCGAACAGTTATTCGTCAGTGTAGTCTCGTCGGTGTGATCCAGATAGGAGTGCTTCCAAAGCCAACCAGGCTCAGCTACTCAGGAGAAACGCTACTCAAAAGACAGCTCAACACAACTTTAACTTGGAATATTTCGAACATTGGGGACTTCTACACTTATACTGTGAATGAATTAGTGAAATTAGTGACTTTATTAATTGGAACATTTGGACTTTATTTATTTGTAAATTGTTTTGACAACATTATTATTATTTGGACCTGTTACTATATAAATCTGTTATAACTTGCTCCTTGCTTTATAGTTTTGCCTGCCATTGCTTAAGTCTTGTGAAAGACTGACCCACTGTGCCTTGGGCTGTGCATGTTCGATAGTCCCCCTTAAACTCGACGTGCATTGGCTCTTGGTGACAGATTTATAGTGTTCACATGTTCAAGGTGTCAAGATGGGAATTTTCAATTTAGACATAAACCATTGTGTAAACAAAAAAATTAAGTCTGTAATTTTTGATGACCAAACATTTAGGTTATCATTAGAGCATATGTTCTGAAAAATGGAGACAAGTCTTTTAGTGGTACCGCAAATAAAATAAAACTTTGCAAAGCCAGTATAACAACTGACATGGACTGTAGGACAATTTTGGATCAATATGGTATGCACATGAGGGGGAAACTTCCAGACATGAATACATCAGGACCGTCGCTTACATTAGTTTTGTGCCAAGATAAACTTATAACTTTACTATTGTGCATCATGCTAAGAGCTGTCCCAATATTTTACTCAAGTATAAAGTGCTTTCTTTTGTGTTTTATATTAGGTTTTATGATCACGTTGATATATAACAGAACTGTGTTTAAGCGATTAAGGTTTTAACATTACTTGTATGTTTAATGTTGACTGATATCTGAGGAATATGTTTAATTATGCAAACCAAAACTGCCTTTATTCATGTTATTATCAAAAGTCTTTTTTAAATATATCCTTTATACTATCTACCTGTGTTTACCTGTGACATTGGCGCAAATGAAAGGTTTTATTTTAGCCCAAATAAAATATGGTTTGTGGCGCAAATGAAAGATTTTTTTTGCGCAAATAAAATGCCAATTGGTGCAAAAGCAAAGCACTGATACAGAGATATCATATAAGCCAAAATCTGCCTTTTAACCCTATCATAGGCGGATCCAGGGGGGGCATGGGGGGCCCGGGCCCCCCTTTTGTGGGAAAAATTTGGTTGATTATATAGGGAATCATTGAAGCATGACTGGAGCGCCCTCCCCCCCTTACTGGTCAGTCAGTGGGCCCCCTTAGGAACGGTTAGGATCCGCCACTGCCTATGTTCAATTTTTAGCCATGGCAGCCTATCTTTGTTGGAGGGCCGAGCATTGGACACATATATATTACAACTATGTACCCAAATAAGGATTGTAACCAAGCATGGAAAAATTTGGCCCAATAGTTTCACAGGAGAAGATTTTTGTAAAATTCAATGTTTCATCTAAATAAGACTCATGTTTCTCATTGGAATCTTAACAGTTAAAGAAGTCCAACACAAAATTAACATTTGTGTGTGAATATACGTCTCTAGTAAAATTCTCTCAATTCTATTCTGTGTTCAATTATTAATTTATGTATTAAAGAATAATCCAACCAGGTGCTCCACAGGGTGCAGCTTTATACGACCGCAGAGGTCGAACCCTGAACAGTTGGGGCAAGTATGGACAAAACATTCAAGCGTGATACAGCTCTGAATTTGGATTGTGATCAAATTTTTGACATTGCATGGTTTTTTTTTACACAAAACAAATGTCAAGATTTTACAAATCAATTAAAGATTTCTTCTTCAAACTTTTTAAATCTAAAATTAAATAGTTGACACAGCATAGGTTTCTGACACAGAATGAATGTGGTCTAATGAACTTAAAAGTTTTTTTTTGCCTTTGAGCAATTCACTATGCTGTTGAATATTAATCCTCTCAAAAAAATGTTTGAAGAAATTTTCTTTTTATTTATGAAATCTGAAATCTGAAATGAGAAAAATTTAAACCCCCCCTTTTTTTCACATCCCCGTTTCCCTTTTTCCAAAACTGATATCAATTCAAATTTCTAATGGAGTTTGCAACAATAGCTACTCTTTTAAATACATCATAAAATATTAAAATGTAAAATAAAGTGCTTGTTATCACTGAATGGTAAAGATTGGTTGGTAGTAAAAGTGAATATACATTGTTTATTGTATAAAACAATAAAAAAAACTTCATCAGCAACATTTTATATTGGCAAATTTCCAATGAAGTTATTTACATAAAGTTATTGGCAAATAAAAATAGAAAATGACATCATAGTCATGTCTGGCAAATGTCCAACATACATTATCTAAAAACATTTTAGATAAGATAAGGAAACTAGAGGCTCTAAAGAGCCTGTGTCGCTCACCTTGGTCTATGTGCATATTAAACAAAGGACACAAATGGATTCATGACAAAATTGTATTTTGGTGATGGTGATGTGTTTGAAGTTCTTACTTTACTGAACGATTTTGCTTCTTACAATTATATCTATCATGAACTTTGCCCATTAGTAACAGAGAACTATATTTGGTAAAAATTTACATAAATTTACCAAATTAATGAAAATTGTTAAAAATTGACTATAAAGGGCAATAACTCCTTAAGGGGTCAATTGACCATTTAGGTCATGTTGACTTATTTGTAGATCTTACTTTGCTGAACATTATTGCTGTTTACAGTTTATCTCTAACTATAATAATATTCAAGATAATAACCAAAAACAGCAAAATTTCTTCAAAATTACCAATTCAGGGGCAGCAACCCAACAACCGATTGACCGATTCATCTGAAAATTTCAGGGCAGATAGTTCTTGACCTGATAAACATTTTTATCCCATGTCAGATTTCCTCAAAATGCTTTGGTTTTTGAGTTATAAGCCAACCAGATGCTCCGCAGGGCGTAGCTTTATACGACCGCAGAGGTTGAACCCTGAACGGTTAGGGCAAGTATGGACACAACATTCAAGCTGGATTCAGCTCTAAATTTGGATTGAGATTAAATAGTTGACACAGCATAGGTTTCTGACACAGAATGAATGTGTTCTAATGAACTTAAAATTTTTGTTTCTCTTAGAGCAATTCACTATGCTGTTGAATATTAATCCTCTCAAAAAAATGTTTGAAGAAATTTTCTTTTTTATTTATGAAATTTCAAATGAGAAAAATTGAACCCAATTTTTTTAATCACATCCCCCTTTCCCTTATTCCAAAACTAATCTCAATTAAAATTTCTGATGGAGTTTGCAACAATAACTACTCATTTAAATACATCATAAAATATTAAGATGTAAAAAAACTGCTTGTTATCACTGAATGGTAAAGATTATTTTAATTTATCAGTTGGTAGTAAAAAGTGAATATACATTGTATATTGTATATAACAAAGATTTAAGTTGATTCTGGACAAAGAAAGATAACTCCAATTAAAAAAAAATCTTGCTATTGCACAATATTTTGCAATTAGATATTTCTTGCTTACTATTCTGGACAAAGAAAGATAACTCTAATTAAAAAAAAATTTGATATTTCACAATATTGTGCAATTAGATATTTCTTGCCATTGCGCAATACTGTGCAATTGAAAAGACTTGCTATTGCACAATACTTAATATAATAATTTTAGATCCTGATTTGGACCAACTTGAAAACTGGGCCCATAATAAAAAATCTAAGTACATTTTTGGATTCAGCATATCAAAGAACTTCAAGATTTCAATTTTTGTTAAAATCAGACTAAGTTTAATTTGGACCCTTTGGACTTTAGTGTAGACCAATTTGAAAACAGGACCAAAAATGAAGAATCTACATACACAGTTAGATTTGGTATATCAAAGAACCCCATTTATTCAATTTTTGATGAAATCAAACAAAGTTTAATTTTGGACCCCGATTTGGACCAACTTGAAAACTGGGCCAATAATCAAGAATCTAAGTACATTTTTAGATTCAGCATATCAAAGAACCTAACTGATTCATTTTTTGTCAAAATCAAACTAAGTTTAATTTTGGACCCTTTGGACCTTAATGTAGACCAATTTGAAAACGGGACCAAAAGTTAAGAATCTACATACACAGTCATGACAGTTAGATTCAGCATATCAAAGAACCCCAATTATTCAATTTTGATGAAATCAAACAAAAGTTTAATTTTGGACCCTTTGGGCCCCTTATTATGTTGGGACCAAAACTCCCAAAATCAAACCCAACCTTTCTTTTATGGTCATAAACCTTGTGTTTAAATTTCATAGATTTCTATTTACTTATACTAACGTTATGGTGCGAAAACCAAGAAAAATGCTTATTTGGGTCCCTTTTTGGCCCCTAATTCCTAAACTGTTGGGACCTAAACTCCCAAAATCAATACCAACCTTCCTTTTGTAGTCATTAACATTGTGTTTAAATTTCATTGATTTCTATTTACTTAAACTAATGTTATTGTGCGAAAACCAAGAATAATGCTTATTTGGGCCCCTTTTTGGCCCCTAATTCCTAAACTGTTGGGACCAAAACTCCCAAAATCAATCCCAACCGTTCTTTTGTGGTCATAAACCTTGTGTCAAAATTTCATAGATTTCTATTAACTTAAACTAAAGTTATAGTGCGAAAACCAAGAAAATGCTTATTTGGGCCCTTTTTGGCCCCTAATTCCTAAAATGTTGGGACCAAAACTCCCAAAATCAATACCAACCTTCCTTTTGTGGTCATAAACCTTGTGTTAAAATTTCATAGATTTCCATTCACTTTTACTAAAGTTAGAGTGCGAAAACTAAAAGTATTCGGACGCCGGACGACGACGACGACGCCGACGACGACGACGACGACGCCGACGCCAACGTGATAGCAATATACGACGAAAATTTTTTCAAAATTTGCGGTCGTATAAAAACTGCATTTTACCCCTATGTTCTATTTTTAGCGGTGGCGGCCATCTTGGTTGGTTGACCAGGTCACGCCACACATTTTTTAAACTAGATACCCCAAAGATGATTGTGGCCAAGTTTGGATTAATTTGGCCAAGTAGTTTCAGAGGAGAAGATTTTTGTAAAAGATTAATTTACGAAAAATGGTTAAAAATTGACTATAAAGGGCAATAACTCCTAAACGGGTCAACTGACCATTTTGGTCATGTTGACTTATTTGTAGATCTTACTTTGCTGAACATTATTGCTGTTTACAGTTTATCTCTATCTATAATAATATTCAAGATAATAACCAAAAACAGCAAAATTTCCTCAAAATTACCAATTCAGGGGCAGCAACCCAACAACCGATTGACCGATTCATCTGAAAATTTCAGGGCAGATAGATCTTGACCTGATAAACATTTTTATCCCTTGTCAGATTTCCTCAAAATGCTTTGGTTTTTGAGTTATAAGCCAAAAACTGCATTTTACCCTTTTGTTCTATTTTTAGCCGTGGCGGCCATCTTGGTTGGTTGACCAGGTCACGCCACACATTTTTTAAACTAGATACCCCAAAGATGATTGTGGCCAAGTTTGGATTAATTTGGCCAAGTAGTTTCAGAGGAGAAGATTTTTGTAAAAGATTACTTTAATTAACGAAAAATGGTTAAAAATTGACTATAAAGGGCAATAACTCCTAAACGGGTCAACTGACCATTTTGGTCATGTTAACTTATTTGTAGATCTTACTTTGCTGAACATTATTGCTGTTTACAGTTTATCTCTAACTATAATAATATTCAAGATAATAACCAAAAACAGCAAAATTTCTTCAAAATTACCAATTCAGGGGCAGCAACCCAACAACCGATTGACCGATTCATCTGAAAATTTCAGGGCAGATAGATCTTGACCTGACAAACATTTTTACCCCGTGTCAGATTTGCTCTAAATGCTTTGGTTTTTGAGTTATAAGCCAAAAACTGCATTTTACCCCTATGTTCTATTTTTAGCCGTGGCGGCCATCTTGGTTGGTTGACCGGGTCACGCCACACATTTTTTAAACTAGATACCCCAATGATGATTGTGGCCAAGTTTGGTTTGATTTGGCCCAGTAGTTTCAGAGGAGAAGATTTTTGTAAAAGTTAACGACGACGGACGACGACGACGACGACGGACGACGGACGACGGATGACGGACGCCAAGTGATGAGAAAAGCTCACTTGGCCCTTCGGGCCAGGTGAGCTAAAAAAGCTTCATCAGCAACATTTTATATTGGCAAATTTCCAATGAATTAAAATTTTTGTTTAGCAATTCACTTTGCTGTTGAATATTAATCCTCTCAAAAAAATGTTGGAAGAAATTTTCTTTTTATTTATGAAATCTGAAATGAGAAAAATTTAACCCCCCACCCCCATTTGTTTTCACATCCCCCTTTCCCTTTTTCCTTTTTTTTTGAGCCTGTGTCGCTCACCTTGGTCTATGTGAATATTAAAGGAAGCAGATGGATTCATGACAAAATTGTGTTTTGGTGATGGTGATGTGTTTGTACATCTTACTTTACTGAACATTCTTGTTGCTTAAAATTATCTCTATCTATAATGAACTTGGCCCATTAGTTTCAGTGGAAAATGTTAGTAAAAATTTACAAATTTTACGAAAATTGTTAAAAACTGACTATAAAGAACAATAACTCCTAAGGGGGTCAATTGACCATTTCGGTCATGTTGACTTATTTGTAAATCTTACTTTGCTGAACATTATTGTTGTTTACAGTTTATCTCTATCAATAATAATATTCAAGATAATGACCAAAAACAGCAAAATTTCCTTAAAACTAACAATTCAGGGTCAGCAACCCAACAACGGGTTGTCCGATTCATCGATAAATTTCTGAGCAGATAAATGTGGACCTGATAAACAATTTTAGCCCATGTCAGATTTGCTCTAAATGCTTTGGGTTTTGAGTTATAAGCCAAAAACTGCATTTTACCCCATGTTCTATTTTTAGCCATGGCGGCCATCTTGGTTTGATGGCCGGGTCACAGGACGGATTTTTCAAACTTTTAACCCAAAAGAAGATTGTGGCCAAGTTTGGATTAATTTGGCCAAGTAGTTTCAGAGGAGAAGATTTTTGTAAAATATTACTAAGATTTACGAAAAATGGTTAAAAATTGACTATAAAGGGCAATAACTCCTAAAGGGTAACTGACCATTTCAGTCATGTTGACTTATTTGTAAATCTTACTTTGCTGAACATTATTGCTGTTTACTGTTTATCTCTATCTATAATAATATTCAAGATAATAACCAAAAAGAGCAAAATTTCCTTAAAATTACTAATTCAGGGGCAGCAACCCAACAACGGGTTATCCGATTCATCTGAATAGGACAGATAGATCTTCACCTGTTTAACAATTTTACCCCATGTCAGATTTGCTCTAAATGCTTTGGTTTTTGAGTTATAAGCCAAAAACTGCATTTTACCCCTATGTTCTATTTTTAGCCATGGCGGCCATCTTGGTTGGTTGGCGGGGTCACGCCACACATTTTTTAAACTAGATACCCCAATGATGATTGTGGCCAAGTTTGGTTTAATTTGGCCCAGTAGTTTCAGAGGAGAAGATTTTTGTAAAAGTTAACGACGCCGGATGACGACGCCGGACGCCGGACTCAAAGTGATGGGAAAAGCTCACTTGGCCCTTCGGGCCAGGTGAGCTAAAAAGTGCTTGTTATCACTGAATGGTAAAGATTGTTTTAATTTATCAGTTGGTAGTAAAAGTGAATATACATTGTATATTGTATAAAACAATGATTTACGTTAATGTGCAATTGAAAATTACTTGCTATTGCACAATACTGTGCAATTGAAAATTACTTGCTATTGCACAATACTGTGCAATTGAAAATTTCTTGCTATTGTACACAAAAAATGTTGTACAATACTTACTTGCTATTGCTGAGTACTGTGCAATTGAAAATTTCTTGCTATTGTACAATACTTAATGTTATATAATTTTGGATTCTGATTTGGACCAACTTGAAAACTGGGCCCATAATAAAAAAATCTAAGTACATGTTTAGATTCAGCATATCAAAGAAGCCCAAGAATTCAGTTTTTGTTAAAATCAAACTAAGTTTAATTTTGGACCCTTTGGACTTTAATGTAGACCAATTTGAAAACGGGACCAAAAATTAAGAATCTACATACACAGTTAGATTTGGCATATCAAAGAACCCCAATTATTCAATTTTTGATGAAATCAAACAAAGTTTAATTTTTGACCCTTTGGGCCTCTTATTCCTAAACTAACTCCCAAAATCAAACCCAATCTTCCTTTAGTGGTCATAAACCTTGTGTTTAAATTTCATAGAGTTCTATTTACTTATACCAAAGTTATGGTGCGAAAACAAAGAAAAATGCTTACTTCAGCCCCTTTTTGGCCCCGAATTCCTAAACTGTTCAGACCTCAACTCCCAAAATCAATCCCCACCTTCTTTTTGTGGTCATAAACCTTGTGTTTAAATTTCATAGATTTCTATATACTTATACCAAAGTTATGGTGCGAAAACCAAGAAAAATGCTTATTTGGGCCCCTTTTTGACTCCTAATTCCTCAACTTTTCGGACCTCAACTCCCAAAATCAATACCAACCTTCCTTTTGTGGTCATAAACCTTGTGTTTTAAATTTCATTGATTTCTATTTACTGAAACTTAAGTAATGGTGCGAAAACCAAGAATAATGCTTATTTGGGCCCTTGTTTGGCCCCTTATTACTAAATTGTTGGAACCAAAACTCCCAAAATCAATCCCAACCTTCCTTTTGTGGTCATAAACCTTGTGTCAAAATTTCATAGATTTCAATTTACTGAAACTAAAGTTATAGTGCGAAAACCAAGAAAATGCTTATTTGGGCCCTTTTTGGCCCCTAATTCCTAAAATGTTGGGACCAAAACTCCCAAAATCAATCTTAACCTTCCTTTTGTGGTCATATAGATTTCTATTCACTTTTATCTTAGTTAGAGGGCGAAAACTAAAAGTATTCGAACTACGACGACGACGACGCCAACATGATACCAATGTACGACCAAAAAATTTTCAATTTTTGCGGTCGTATAAAAATAATCAGCAATTTTCCATTTGTAAACATGGTAAAGGGGCATATAACTCAATAACAATAAAAGACAAAATAATAAAACCAGGTGCTCCGCAAGGCGCAGCTTTATACGTCGACCGCAGAGGTTGAACCCTGAACAGTTGGGGCAAGTATGGACACAACATTCAAGCTTGATACAGCTCTGACTTTGGATTTTGATCAAATTTTTGACATATTATGAGTTTCTAATAGAAAACATATGTCAAGATTGTCAGGAAACAAAATGCGTCTTTGGACGACGACGCAGACGACATGATTCCATTATACTACGCTAAATTTTTTAGCGGTCGTATAAAAACCAATTGATCTCTATTTTGTGGTAATTAATTAGCATTGTGCATATGTTTCATACCAATTAAAATTTGGTTGAGGCAAACTACATGTAAAGTTACAGGTACCATGGGTACAGTGACCCCAGTTCAGGTCACTAAATAACATTTCTAACATAATTTTCATGATTTTATTGCTACTTAATCTACTTATCTAGAGAGGAAATTAATCACAGCTTGATATTTGGCTTCTTAAACTGGCCGTTAATTAATATCAGTGTCCACATGCGTGATTTATGACAACTTATATCACAACTTATCAGTGGGTGTGTAAATATTGACACCTGTGCGTAATGTCTCTTTGCAATTTAAGCTTTTATGTAAAATACATTATTTACATGTTTATTGGAATAGTACAAATTCTTATTGGTTTATAATACAATACAGATTAAGATCAATTACCAGGTGAAATCTTCTGATCTGTTTTTATAAATAAACAGCTGCGCCATGAGCGCATGATACGCCCGACGTCTTGTGTGGAAGTTTTATGCAATAATCATAAATAGTTTCTGAGAAAGTTTTAAGCAATAACCATATATATTGTATTTGAGACACGGCGGGACATGTGAAACCCCCACCCTGAAAAACTAAATATCACTAAAATAAAATTTTGAATCAAAACCAAAAAGTATACAGATCTTTAGATTAATATAACAAAGAAGTGTGTAAAGTTTTAAGCAATAATCATAAATTATTTTTGAGATATGGTGCGACATGTAAAAAAAACCTCCCCCTTTTTTACAAAATACTCAATAACTCCAAAATAAAGTTTTGAATCATCAACAAAAATTTTACAGATCTTTAGATTAATATAACAAAGAAGTGTGTAAAGTTTTAAGCAATAATCATAAATTGTTTTTGAGATACGGCACAACATGTAAAAAAAAACCTCCCCCTTTTTTACAAAATACTCAATAACTCAAAAATTAAATTTTGAATCATCACCAAAAAGTATACAGATCTTTAGATTAATTAAACAAAGACATGTGTAAAGTTTTAAGCAATAATCATAAATTGTTTATGAGATATGGTGCGACATGTAAAAAAACCCTCCCCCTTTTTTACAAAATACTCAATAACTCAAAAATAAAATTTTGAATCATCACCAAAAAGTATACAGATATTAAGATTAATATAACTAAGAAGTGTTTAAAGTTTTAAGCCATAATCAAGAATCGTTTTTGAGATACGGTGCGACATGTGAAAAAACACACCTCTGTTTTAGTTACAAAGTGTCGTAACTCAAAAAGTTTTAATCTTATTTTCACCAAAAAGTATACAGATCATTTGACCATCATAAGAAACAACTATGTTAAGTTTCATGAAATTTGGATAAGTCGTTCTCAAGTTACGGTGCGACATGTTTACGCCGGACAGACAGACGGACAGACACCGGACATTTGTATCCCATAATACGTGTCGTCAAAATTTTGACGGGCGTATAAAAACACCTCCCTGTTTTAGTTACAAAGTGTAGTAACTCAAAAAGTTTTAATCTTATTTTCACCAAAAAGTATACAGATCATTTGACCATCATAAGAAACAACTATAATAAGTTTCATGAAATTTGGAAAAGTCGTTCTCAAGTTACGGTGTGACATGTTTACGCCGGACAGACGGATAGAGAGACAGACGGACGGACACCGGACATTTGTATTACATAATACGTCCTGTCAAAATTTTATACTTTTTGACGGGCGTATAAAAATGAATCAGCAGGAAAATAAAGTATAAAGTGAAACAGTAAAAAAAAAAAGAATTTTCATCTCACCTACTCCTTTCCCTTATTTCAAAAATAATCTCAATTCAAATTTCTAATGAAGTTTGCAACAACAACAATCATGACAATAACTACTCATTAAAATATTAAAATTTAAAATAACATACAGTCATTTGACAGCAAAGAGTACCAACATAAAGAAACATATAGCTAAAGTAATTGTCCATTAACCAGGAAACCCTTGTTTTCCCTCTTTTTTGCCCCTAATTCCGAAACAGATTGAGTCATAACTCCACAACCCCAATCCTAACCATCCTTTTGTGGTGTGGAAACTTGTGATACAATTTCAGGCAATTCTATACAGTGTTCCACAAGTAATAATTTTCTGGACACTAGAAAAATGCTTATTTTGGGCTTATTCCTAATCCAAAGGGACCATGCATATCCCATCCTTCCTTTTGTGGTTTCAATTAAACCTTGTGTTTAAATTTCAAAGTTTATATTTACTTACATACTTAAGTTATTGCCAACTTTCCAATTACCGGTATGCTAAAATTATTGGCAAATTTCCAATTGTACTTGCAAGACTTATAAGTTATTGGCAAATTTCCAAAGGAGTTTATTATACTAAAGCATTGTAAAGTTATTGGCAAATTTCCAATGGAGTTTATTAATACTGAAGTTATTGGCAAATTTCAAATACACAATTTTTAAAGCAGTGTGAAGTAGTTGCAACATTACTTTTGGATTTACCTCGATCCCTTACACTAGCTAGCTGCTCTCAAATTGTCTTTAATGTCCTTTAACCAAAAAAAAAACCTTGTTTTTCGCCTTTTAAAGTAGTTTTTTTACCCAAATTCATATATGGTTTGAACCATAACCTCCCAGAGTCAATCCTAACCATTCCTTAGTAGAATGGAATCTTGTGGTATAATTTCAGAAAGATTCATACACAAAAATGATTGTTTTTGGCCCCTTTTTTGCCCTTTATTCCTAGACTGTTTGCCCCATAACCCTTAAAATAATTCCCAACCTTCTACTTATGGTATTTAACATTGTGGTACAATTTCTGAGCAATTGAAATATTTGATACACAACTTATTGTTCTGAAACTAGATAAATGGTTGTTTTGGGCCCCTTTGAGCCCCTAATTCCAAAATCTTAGGGACCATTACCCCCAAAATCAATCCCAACCTTCCTTTTGTGGTTGTTAACATTGTGTTAAAATTTTATTCATTTCTATTAAATTATACTAAAGTTATTCATGTTATTATCTAGAAACCATCTGTCTTTGGATGACGCTGACGACAACGACAACAACGTGATACCAATATATACGACCAAAAAATTTTCAACAATTTTTGCTGTCATATAAATGAATAACCAAATAATGATACATGTATGTATAACGTAACGGTACCCAAATTGCACCGAGTACCCAAATTGCACCTATTTAGCAAAACTAGCAGCGAAAATCTTACAAGATTTCCCAGTGACTAAACAATTTGTATTTTTATGATTTGATACTAAGCACATCTTTCAACATAGTTAAAACTATTTAGATATATGCACAAAACGTTCACAGTATTTATCAACAGATGAAGTGTTTACTGAAAAAGCAAAATGTACTGAAACGTCACCATGCGACGTCATCAAAACGTCATCTTTTTAAAATGAGCAAATACAATATGTTACAAGTATCCATTTAAAAAAAAATGAAGAGTAAGCATGGACTAATATCAAATTGTTCAAAATGTTTGAAGAAAATAAACAAAAGATCTGTTATTAGACTTTTGACGATGTGAATGTAAGCATGGATGCAATTTGGGTACTCCTCATTTCAGAATCATTGATGGTTTGGAGGTCAGTTTAGACCAATTTTTCTATGATTCCATATGGAATAAAAATCAAATTGGTGTACCTTTATAATAAAGAAGGATACGGCTACAAAAAAAACACAAAATGGACATTTTTTTCTTTATCATAAAAAAACGTAGATGAAAAAACTGTCAAAATAGGTGCAATTTGGGTACCGTCACGTTACAATCGATGTCAATTTCACAAAACTTGCAGCAATTTTGATCCCCCACCAACAGGGGTTTGTTACAATTTGCCGGGTTAACTATCCATACAAACCCCCAAAAAACAAAAAAACAAAATTTGGGGTTTGTATGGATAGTAAACCTGGCAAATTGTAACAATTTTTCGGGGTTCGTATGGATAGTAAACCCGGCAAATTGTAACAAATCCCTTAGTCCAAATAATTATGACGTCTTGAAAGGCTATTATAATTTTTTTCTTTGACGCTTTTACATCGTCGATGTAAGGCGTCAAAGAAAAAAATTATAATAGCCTTTCAAGACGTCATAATTATTTGGACTACAAATCCCTCTGCCCCACCCCAAACTATTTGAATTAAGTTTTTTGTCCTTCATTGATTTTTTTATGTGGTCCCTAACTTGTTCAACTCTACTAACATTTTTTGTAACGAGTTTTACCTGTCTATTGCTTGAACTTCCGACCTAGAAAACTTTCTGTGTTGTGAATTTGCTTTGTAATACGCCAATTCAGACCCGAGACACAGAAATCTTTTGAGCTTTTCAATATCTGAAACTTCAAAAACGTATCCTCCAGCCACATTTCGTATTTGTGAATATCCTGGCAGAGGTTCTGGCTGGCCAGTAGGATCACCTTGTGGGTGAATATAGGGGTCCACATCCATATCTCTACCTCTAATGTCCAATTAGTTTCCTCGTGAGAATGTCAAGTACGACAACCCGTTTTATAAAATTCTGTGAAAACGAAAGTAAACTGTTAATTTCTACAGATTATTAGATATTTGAATACCGTTGCTTTTTTTTTAAGAAAACAATATACATGAAGTATATACTATACATATATATATAAACTATTGTGTTTTTTCTTAACCAAACTAGTTTATTTACGAAAAGGGGGCACTTCCATATGAAAGTGGATATTAGACAACTCGGCCCAAAGACCACTCGGACTTTGTTCTCCCTAACAGATGTTCCCTTGGCAAATTTTGAATAAACAATGCGGCTACCGGATGTGTCATGACCCTCGTGTAATGTTTGTTATTTTCTTTAAAAAAAAAAAAAAAAATATGTAATTTTCAAACAGCAACATTTCCATATAAGAATTACATGAATTGATATCTGTTGAAAATATTTAAATACGCAGAAATCAGAAATAACTTATTATGTATCAACCACATTTTATAGTTAAATATGGCACTTTACGCAACTCTTCCTTTAAGGAACAGTGAACAGCGAACTGATACATAACAGACTTAATACCTATATGATAGACTAATTAAGCTATCACAGCAACTTTTTTTTCTTTCAATTTTCAGTATACATAGGATTTGGCTATTTATCCTAGGAAGGTCTAGAAACAGGACAGATAAAACCAGGACAGTTATTTTCGATACGTTTTTATCTGTAACTTCTGTTTAACTCAACATCTTGAAGTGTACAATAAAGAACAGGGTATAAACTTATAGTATTTGTAAAAAAATAAAAAATAAGAAATTACTAAGTAAAAAAAATCTGCCAGGACAGTTAAATTTTAAGGCAGATTTTTTTTTGGCGTTAAGGAAATAAATGTCCATATGATTTCATATTTTCTTAAAGCTTATATTTCAAACTTTTCAATTAACTAAAATGTGTTTACCAGACTTCTTTTGAAGAAGTTATTAAACTTTATATTTTGATTTTGAACTAATTTCAACAAAATGTCTAACGAAAAAGACTACTGTCCTGGCAGATTTTTTCACCTTTTAAAAGAGGAAAAAAATATTAAATAATAGATTTTTAGAACGATAATTCCATAAACTTTATATTATCGTACAAAAATATTATGTCAGACAGTTGTTCTGAAGAAAATATTACAATTATAAGTGAACTTTTCTTCACAATTAAAGCAATTTTTTTCTTAAAATTTAACGGAGTAGGCTACTGTCCTGGCAGATGTTTTTGGCGTTACTGACATAAAAGTTCATATAATTTTAAGCTTATATTCTAAACTTTCCAATGAACTAGCATTTGTTTACCAGACATTTATGTCGAAGAATATATTAAACTTCATATTTTGATTTTGAAATAATTTCAACAAAATTTCTAACATGAAAGGCTGCTGTCCTGGCAGATTTTTTTACCTTTAAAAGATGAAAAAAATATTAAATTATAGATTTTTAGAATAAATATTCCATAAACTTTATAATCGTACAAAAATATTATGCCAGACAGTTGTTTTGAGAAAATATTTCATTTATAAGTAAACTTTTCTCGGCAATTTCAGCCATTTTTTCATAAAATTAAATTGTCCTGGCAGATTTTTTTTAACTTAGTTGTTTTCTATTTTTTTTTTAGCAAAAAGTTCTTTATTATACAATTTAAATTTTAACAATATGTTGAGTAAAACCTGAGATTACTATGTGTTATAGTAGTCTCAGGTAAAACAAAAGTTACAAATAAAACGTATCGAAAATAACTGTCCTGGTTTTATCTGTCCTGTTAATAGACCTTCCCATTTATCCTTCGATAAAGGTCTACAAAAAATAAGCGTGACGTTTTTACAAATCTAACCAGTTTGAAGTACTGGTCATCCTATACTATAAAGAATTAAACAAACAAATCATAATTTTGCATTTAATGTACACAAAACAACATTAAGAATTAATTAAAAGTAAGATTTTAGAATAACCAACCTGTTATTCTTTCAGTGTATCGCTATACTGAATGGTCTCTATAGCTCTATAGACAAGTGGTACATTCATGGTATCTTGTTTTACGCATGGTTTACGTATTACAACCTCGACCTTTCACTTTATATTTAATAATTATGGTTCGAGTTTGGTAACTATCATATATCAAACACCTGTATGAGAAGAAAAAAACGCCTAAGCATAATTATTGAACAGTACCATTCCATACGGTAATTTTGACTTGTCGAACATACTACTACAATGTTTAAAACGAAAGCAACCCATATAATTTATGAAAACGCGAAGCATTTTATTTCTAATGTTCTCTTATAGGTGGTGTTTGTGTAATCCGCCTGTTAGTAAAGCCAAATTAACATTGTAGGGTTTTCTAGACTAGCTTGTTGTTTATTCGGATTTTTTTTTATATACCAATTTATCATGAGTCTTTAATCAACTCATGGTTTTCCATTGTAATCTTATAATCTACTCCTTTTCAACTATTCTGTGTTTTATTAATGACAGCAGCTGCAAACTCCAAGGGTATGATGAAACAGGTTATGCACGCCTGGTAAACCATCTAATCTCAACCAAATGGTTGAAACGGAAAAAAGTATCCTGGCACTTCCTGTTGAGCTTTTCTGGTTCAAAATATTGAAAATAAACACAGGGTAGGTAGAATTTTCGTCGATTTACTGAAAATCAATGACTTTTTTGTAAAATCGGAGAATGTCATGCCATAGATAAATCATAATTGTAACTAATATGTCTCTTCTTGGTTTAAAATATTTTAAATTGAAGTAACAATCACTTTTCTCCTACGGATAATAATGTTTACATTCTTTAAATTCGATAGAACTGCTATGATATTAATGACTAGCAAGAAAATATGTCAATTATTTGTGTTTTTTTAGGCTTTACGATAACCACGTCTGTAAATTGCCCAAATATTTTTTTGTCAAGCCTACTCTGAGCAGAAAAATTTGAGATATAAAGGTATTGGTTGAGTCTTTCTGTCACAATGTTGAGACTTTCTGGTTGCGCTGTACTATTTGAGTTTACCTTTTTTTACGGTTTACCTGATTCATGTTTTCTGTCTGTGGTAAATCTAAATACACTCAGATACAATTTTAAGCATTGCCGATAGAAAAATGCATGCCTTACAAATATAAATAAGATTATTTTACAATGGTAATTTATTAATATGATTTGGATGAATTCGATTCCTAACAGACATCAAAATTTATTTAATGCCGAAAATGCGTTCATTTATAAAGAAATAAAATAGTTAAAAACTAAACAATCGAACAGGGCTAGGATGGAATTTGAAAAAAATAGGCAGGACAGGAGTTTTGAGTAAAAAAAAAGGCAGAATGAGACACTTTGCAAAAAAAAAAGGCAGGATGACAATTTAGGTAAATAAAGTCAGGACAAGCTAATAAAAAAAGGCAGGACCGTATAGAGTGAAAAAAAAAAAGGCAGGACAGAGATTACAACTAAAAAGAAATGCAGGACAAAATTTTTCATCCTAGCCCCCCCCCCCCCCCCATAAAAATCAAATGGCAGCCCCTAAGTGACGTCCAACTTAATGTAATCACAGGTGTTGTATTGAAATAATTAAAACTTAGATGTTTGTTCACAACTGCATTCAGGGCAAATCCTTAATATTTGGTAATATTCAGTAACATTTATATTATAACCCGGTCCCGTCACACTGGGCCGTGATCGCACTACGATCTCTAAAAATATAATGCTATTGGCGATCGTAGTGCAGTATGGTCGTGTTACGGTCTTGATGAGGTCTTGGTATTCGTGTTGAGAGTAGCCAACTTTTATTAATTTAAACATGTTCAAAACAATCGTGATGTGTTCGTGGCGAAATCAGGTCGCAGTTCTGTTCTAGTCATAGATATTTTTAGTCTCGATTACCCAGACGCATATTTAAATATATCTACTTTGAAAAATAAAGCGGCTGAATGATCGAGACTAAGATTTTTCTAGCCTTGGAACTGTCAGGATCAGTTCCAGGTTGAACTGTGTAAATCGATTCTAGGTATAGAACTTACCAATGACCAAATCAGTTCTTTGTTAGAACTGTTCTAGCTAGAACTGTCTTAAAAGTGTCAGGAGATAGTTCCACATTTGTCCGCTAGAATAGTTCTCCTTCAGATTATGACAGTTGGGGGTAATCTCCATTGTATGTACATCTCCTTTGCAATTTTTTAAATGAGAATAACTTTTGATGAAATGAATGAATTTAATGATTATCCATTTCTGAATATTAATTCAGTTTTCTTTTGAAATATTTTAAAACTGGATTCGACGTAGGTAAATTGTGGGAGATAGTTAGTTTGAACTCTGGCCTGGTCAACTTAAATTCTAAAACAAATTGTTTGTGTCTAAGCTAAGCATGCGATATCTGCTAAAAACTGTGGCCACACCTTACCAGATAGCTCGAACTAACGCCGAAAGGATAAACAAAAGTTTTACATTTACAAAATTGTTGCATCCGTTAGAAGTCCGCGATGTAATGACCAAATAAAACGGACGTGTAATATGCCGAAAAATGGGGTGGAATAGGAATAAGAAAAAAAATAATGTCAGAATAAAAAGCCAATAATTTTGCCTGATCATGATTAAGAAGTTGAGCCAAAAATATTAATGATACCAAAGAAAACTAACATACCAATAATTGATTTTTCTTATGCGATTTGTTTTCAATTTGTATGTATACGTTTTATTATCAATGTTCTTTCTGTGGTACGATTGCCAATGATACAACTCTCCACAAGAGACCAAAATGACAAATAAAGTAACAACTAGAGGTCGCCGTACGGCCTTCAGTAATAAGTAAAGCCCATACTGCATAGACAGCTATAAAAGGCCCCGAAATGACAATGTAAAACAATTGTAACGAGAAAACGAACGGACTTATTGATATATAAAGAAAAAATGAACGAAAAACAAATATGTTACACATAAAAAAGTAAATAAATTCTAGCCCTGGAGATGTCAATTACAACATTATTGACGTTAAAGATTCTGTGCAAAACTGCATCTCAAACGCTAGACTTAATCCCCAGCGTTAGAACTTTAATACTAGTACTTAAAAACACTGTTTACTATTTACTATTTAGACTCTATTACAACCAAAGGCCTCTTTAGAAGCCTGCTGTGATAACTACAGACAAGATTAAAATGACTGTTGAAATGTCAAACAATATACGGCAAGTTTATGAATTTTGACAGTTGTATAATACTTAGCTACACAAAGTCATGTTTTTCTCTGACTGTTTATGACGTCTTTACACTAAATTCATTGGATGTTGGATGTGTACGGATTTATAGTTTAGTCTTACCTGCATGCTTTTTTTATTAGTTGTAAGTGGCTTTGAACTAGCTGTCAGATAACTGCGAGTACTCTCAGATCTGTTCCTATTGTCTTTTTGTTGTCGGGATGTTCAAGAACCCGGCCACGTCCAATTGTATTTTTGTCCATCTGATGAGTTAAACCTTTTTCAACTGATTTTTATAGTTCGTTCTTATGTTCTTATGTTGTACTGTTATATATACCACTGTCCCAGGTAAAGGGGGGGATTCCGCTAACATGTTTAACCCCTCCACATTATTTATGTGTGTGCCTGTCCCAAGTCAGGAGCCTGTAATTCAGTGGTTGTCGTTTGTTTATGTGTTAAATATTGAATCATATTTGTTTTTCGTTATATTTTTTTTTATAAATAAGGCCTTTAGTTTTCTCGTTTAAATTGTTTTGCATTGTCATATCGGGGGCCTTTTATAGCTGACTATGCGGTATAGGCTTTGCTTATTGTTGAAGGCTGTACGGTGACCTATGGTTGTTAATGTATGTGTCATGTTGGTCTCTTGTGGACAGTTGTGCCATTGGCAGTCATACCACATCTTCCTTTTTATAGTTGAAAATTTCATTCACCAGAAGATCTCAACATTGTTCCAGAATATCTCAACCGATACCAGAAAATCTCAACATGACATACTTTATAACATATTTAGCATAATGAAATTATATTAGTAAAGAAAAAGAACAAACTATAATTTTATGTTTATAATGTTTTAGAAAAATACTAATTTACTAATATATATGCTAGTTTATCAATGAAATCACTGTCATTTTGTCAATAGCAGACTGCGCTGGCCATATTTACCTGCTAGAGAAAAGTCATTACGATGTCATTTTAAATCCCATTCATTTGTGTTATACACGAGACAAACTGTAAATCAAATATCTCTGGCATGACATTCTCCGATTTTACAAAAAACGCATTGATTTTCAGTAAATTGACGAAAAGTCGACCTACCCTTTGTTTATTTTGAATATTTTGAACGGCAGAATAGCTCAACAGGAAGTTCCAGAATACTTTTTTCCGTCTCAACATTTGGTTGAGATTAGATGGTTTACCAGGCGTGTTATGGAGACTTTCTGTAATATGCTTGATCACCGATTGTATTCAATTAGAAGTAAACTTTGATAAATCATTTTTACTCTGCTTTCCAAATTAAGTATACCGTCCATTATTTCAATGTTCAACTAAGCGGCCATCCTTTTAGTATCTGCACTGTTGATTATTTTATTGTGTGTTTTACGGTTACGACATGATGGTCAAGATAGACAAAAAATACGTTAAACAGTTAAGCCCCAATCCATTATATGTACATATACCAAGTCGTTGCTGTTTCTACGTGTATTTTCATCGAAGTTGTCAGTTGTGAATCAATGTAAACTGTTGTATATAGTACTGTCGAATATTTTTTTGTAATCATGTTACGCTTTTAACTTATTCAAACCCACGTGATTGCGATTTATTTTTATGTGTAACAAATATTTTCTGGTTCTGATGCAAAAATCTTTTCAATTGGTTCTTTTGTTGTGCTGTCACAGCTTACATCACTACCCCAGGTTAGAGTAGGGTTACGCTTTCACAAACATGTGTACCGCCGCCACATTCTCTATAATAATGTGCCTGTCGGGGGTCTTTAGTTCAGTAGTTGCCGTTGGTTTATGTCCGTCATCTTTGATTTTTTTGTAAATTGTTAAGAAAACGGGTATAAAACAGACTGTTACTTTTCTCGTTTGAATTGTTTCACATTTTCCATATCGGAACTTTTGATTGCCGACTATACGATATATATACATGTAAACATATGTATTATTTGTGAAGGCCGCACGCGGTTGCATATGATTGCTAGCATAAACTTCATTTAAACACTAGTGGATAGTTGTGTAATTAATGGCAATAATACCACATCTAATTATTTTTAAGGCCATTATATAATTATATACTTGCAATGGATATCTTTTTTAGTGACTTTCGTGTACAGATACTGCATGATGTGCTCAGTTTGTAAGTATTTTAGTTAAATCTGAAAATATAAGAGACAAGAAAATGCATTCAATTTGTTTACACAGTAGAACTTAACACAAATTAGTTTTTAAAGTCTTCACAATTACCTTGACTAAAAAATTACAATGTAGCCATACACTAACCACGCATGGTACATGTATTCATACTTTCGTTACTGACTGATGACATACATATTTATGATAAGTACTATTTTAAGCCGAAACGCAATATGAAACGATTCAAAAGTAAACCTGCACACAAGTGGCTTAACTTCTTTTAAATAAAGTGAAATTGGTCGGATTGATTTTGCCAAACTACCTAGGAAATCATTCTTTGCACAAGTACCTAGTTATATAACATGTATAATGCTTTGCACAAGTACGGTACCTATGTACAATGTATATCGCACAACCATCAGATGCTTTGCACAAGTACCTAGGTTTATCGCATCACCGTTCTAGATTATTTGCACAAGTACCTATAGGTCACGATATCTAGATGTTTTGCGAAAGTACTTAGATGGTTCAATTTAGTTTATATGCTTCGTTAAAATATCTAGATTGTTGAAAAGTCTTTATTGAAATCTTTCGTATTTTGTCGGTATTTTAACAAATGGATTTTTGTTTTGCTTACTCCATTAAGTAGCACTACAATATTAAGCGGGACTTTTGAGAGGGGAAAACGCAATGTCTCTCCCCGTAAAGTTAGTATTATATATACTAGAACACACCGGTGATATCGCGGGTCCGTGACTGAAGTAAAGTGTATAACTATGTGTAAGCCTTATTTAAGCCTGGATTTTTAGTTATTGATATTGTCATTTGATATAGTCATGCCCATTATAAGATGCACAGTTTTCCCTGCTTTCAAGATCTTTCTGTTTGAACCCGTCAACCTTGAACTTATCAGTTATTGGTAATATGAAAACAAAAGGGTCTGGAGCGGTGTAATTTCTAATCAACACCATTGTACTACATGCATTAGCTATATATAAAGTTGAATTCTTTGATTTGTCATGTTTTCCCCATGACGGCTGATAAATTGGACCACGTTATTTTAGTATTATAGATTCCCAGCATAATAACATAGCTGTTATAAATACCATAGCATAAAATATTAAGAATAGGATCAACTGTGCTTTTGTAGTCTTTTCTTTTCGAAGATTTACACATATTTTTACATTGATGGTTATTATTTAGCTAATATCATCCAGTATATCATTTCATGAAACAGCACCTTCTACTTCCAATTCTATTTAAATATGTTTGAATATCACGTGTTAATTGTTAATTTGAATTTAAATTTGAGAAAACGATAATTATAATTTAATATTATGTCAAAGTTCATACATTTTGATATATGATTCTTTTAAAGTTAATGAAAAAGTTAGATAGTGTTAACTGGAGTAAACGGTTTGTTTTCTCCGGACAAGTGACGCTACCAAGTATGCAATAATTGTTTGGAACGCGAAAATTCCGAAATCGGAACGGTTGACGAAGACCAATTAACATGATGAAACTTATATCAAAGTTCCAATTCTTTAAAATAGTTTCCAAATCTACCATATTTGCTGTCCTTAATTTGTGATGACGATGAGTTTGATTACTAACACTGAAAGTTTATATTAGTTACATAGTCGTGAAACAGATAGTTGGGGAACTTCAACTTCATTTTAAATTGGTTTAAAGAAAGTATGGCCTCGTGCCTTCAAATAAAAATTAAGAATGGAAATGGGGAATATGTCAAAGAGACAATAACCCGACAATAGTTCAGAAAACAGGCGAAGGTCACCAATAGGTCTTCAACACAGCGAGGCACACAGACGTCGGCTTCAGACTGCCCATACTTATATATATATACTAGAACACACCCCGCGAAATCGCGGGCATATACAACTTGTGAACTGTTGTAGTGTCAACGCATATTTGTTCCTAATAATATTTGTTCCTGAGGGAAACAATATAATAATAATATTTGTTCTGCGGAAATTGTGTCATGGAATACCTTTTCCATCTCAGTGGAACAAATATAATACAGATCATCTGTATTATATTTGTTCCACTGATATTAGGAACTTATCTTATATGTTGATGAGTATAAGAAATGTTCCTATTATGCTGAAGTTTAGTTTACGCCTGATTGATTATTATATAAATCAAAACAGATTTTAAATGCTGATTATATTCTAAATCAAAACCGGTTTAAATACTAATTATATAATTATTATGTAAAATGAAAAGTGTTAATGAGTTGGATATATTCACCTGTACACAACACCTGAATGTATATTTCATAAAAGGTACCAAAAGCCTTCTCCCTTTTTTCAAAGTCCGATATTTGTTTCCTTTCTGTTAAATTCAATTATTTTCGTGTTTCTGGCCTCAGACCACAATTATTCTTCTCCTTTGCTACAATGCTTCGTTTGGTAAAAGTTAAATCAAATTTAAAATTTGCGCTGTTTCAAACATGTAATAAATGTAACTGCTTATATATAGACCATTATGAGTCTAACAAGATATGCTTCTAGGACAATCCATCAGTGCTTTTTCTTTTAAGAGCCTTATTAACATGCCATTGTTAGGATATGAATCATGTATAAATGACTAAGACCGACTAAGGCTAATTTGAGGGGTGGTCGGAGGGGTCCTGATCCCAAAATCCCGGGCTTTTAACCATGAAATCCCGAGATGCCGAATTTAAAGAAATTAATATCCCGAAATCGAAAAATATATTCCCTGATCCCGTAAGGATCAATCCCCAAATCCCGACGCCCCGAAAAAGGTCCTACTCCCCTCTAATCTCTACCTCACTTTCATTTTTGCCAAATCACTATTTTCCCTTTCAACAATAAAATATTTTGCCCCATTTATGTGCATTATGTTTTCTAGTCTGTGCATCCGTGCGTTCGGTCGTCCGTCCGTCTGTCTGTCCCGCTTCAGGTTAAAGTTTTTGGTCTAGGTAGTTTTAGATGAAGTTGAGCATGTTTTACTTATTTTAATATATATGCAAGTGGTATGACCCCTTAAATAGTAAACATTTCAAAGAAAACAGTAGACAGAATCAGAGACTTTCTATACTAAGATAGAAAGTCCCTGACAGAATACAGAGAGTCTCTATACATTAAAGTAGTATAATCGTAGTTTACATGTAGATAAACGCGAAAAATAATTGTCCTCCCTAAGAAGGTATAATAGTTGTGGTTCTTGCGATGCAAACACCATGATATACATGAAACGCGAAAAATAATTGTCCTCTCTAAGAAGGTAGAATAGTTGTGATTCTTGCGATCTAAACACCATGATATGGAAAACGCTCTAAATGGCTTATTTATTTTTGTTATCTATCAGACGATTGGTTGTATTTTTGTTATATATCATACGATTGGTTGTACCCTTAAATAGTAAACATTTCAAAGAAAACAGTAGACAGAATACAGAGAGTATCTATTTATTAAAGTAGTATAATCGTGGTTTACATGTAGATAAACGCGAAAAATATTTGTCCTCTCCAAAGAGGTATAA
The DNA here is from genome assembly GCF_963676685.1 of Mytilus edulis. Classification (NCBI taxonomy): domain Eukaryota; kingdom Metazoa; phylum Mollusca; class Bivalvia; order Mytilida; family Mytilidae; genus Mytilus; species Mytilus edulis. The sequence continues at coordinate 27,008,770 of NC_092350.1, forward strand.
TAGTTGTGGTTCTTGCGATCTAAACACCATGATATGGAGAACGCTCTGATTGGCTTATTTATTTTTCATTTTTATGCCCCACCTACGATAGTAGAGGGGCATCATGTTTTCTTGTCGGTGCCTCCGTTCGTTCGTTCGTCCGTCCGTCCGTCCGTCTGTGCGTCCGTTCGCTTCAGGTTAAAGTTTTTGGTCAAGGTAGTTTTTGAAGAAGTTGAAGTTCAATCAACTTGAAACTTAGTACACATGTTCCCCATGATATGATCTTTGTAATTTTGATGCCAAATTATAGTTTTGACCCCAATTTCATGGTCCACTGAACATAGAAAATGATAGTGCGAAGTTCAGGTTAAAGTTTTTGGTCAAGGTAGTTTTTGATGAAGTTAAAGTTACATCAACTTGAAACTTAGTACACATGTTCCCTATGATATGATCTTTCTAATTATAATTCCAAATTATAATTTTGACCCCAATTTCACGGTCCACTGAACAAAGAAAAGGATAGTGCGAGTGGGGCATCCGTGTGCTATGGACACATTATTGTTGTTATCTATCATACGATTGGTTGTATTTGTGCATGTTTCAAACCGGAAATCATATCTATGACTAAAAGTCAGTCTGATGACGGAATCATATCCGGACTCCTTTTTTGTCGTTTTTCTCCCAAAATAACTCAATCTGAATAATCATAAGAATGGATGACAAATGCGACTATGTATGTTACCTATAGGACACAGAGGCATGATGATTGATTTATTGTGGAAAGAAGAGAAGCGACACACAAAATGAGCTCTTCTCGTTTAATAGTATAGAAGATGTGCACTTTTGGATTGTGATCAAATTTTTGACATAATTTAGGTTTCTGACACAAAACAAATGTGGTGAAAGATCTTAAAAATTTAAAATGGGTTAAACTATTTGTATTAATTTCCAATTGAAGATTATTTTGCTAGTAGTCTATATATGGAGATATAGCACATAATTATTTTGGATGATTTATTCGCCAGCCATCAGATCTTGGGATCATCTGAGTAAACAGCACTTCAGTACTTTAATTTCCCCTTGAGAGAACGAATCTTAATTGTTCAATTTTTCATGATAGCATCCCCCCTCTTTTAGAAATGAATAGTATATGAAAGTACACTTGTATTAGTCAAACAGATAAAGTGATGTTGCGCTACTTTTAAAAGCGGTAGTATTTAAAAATAAAATAAGCATCACCATGCAATAACTTGGGCCTCAGACGATGGGCATGCGGCCATGATCAATTAGTTTATTCTATAATTGGTCTAATCATAGATGTAATACAAGTTACATCTATGGTCTAATAGATATTCGAAACACGTTGTGACATATGTGCTGTCAACATGTAACTATCGATGGGGAAAAAAACTCTACTTAAGATGAAACCATTGCTATTTGTCATGAACGGCAACCTCATATGCTATCCAATGGTCTTTGATTGTGTCTGTTTGGTAGGTCGATCTGATTGCTATTGATTAATTCAATGGAGTATCAATTACAAAAGAAAAAGTAGAGAACATCCGGTAAGTTAAGAAAACGTTTATTAAACGAACTTTTTCATCAAATTCTACATAAATGTCTATTATGAAATCATAATCTTATTGAAGTTGTATGCATGCACCTCCTAGAATTTAGAAACGCAATTAACGTATAGAGACTAGCTACTAGCTGTTATGAACGATTATCGAAATATTCTAAATATATATACAACTCGTCTAAACATCAACCCAACAATGTTAGATCTGTAAATTTGCTTTCGCAAATTTTTGGTTCTACCCTCGCCGGGATTCGAACCCATGCTACTGTGATATCGTGACACCAAATCGCCTGCACTGCAGCCGTCCCGCTAGACCACACGACCACCTGGGCTCTCAAAAAAAGAGCTTTCGCTGGCCATGTGTTACCTTTCCACGTCAGTTTTAATCTAGCGGCGTACTACAGTACATGATATATAAGGCATGAAGATGTTATTGTTACAGATCAGCTAAATTATCTATAGTAAAGGATCCTACAAATTAATGTAAGATACAGTCACAGAAAATAATTATATTCATAAGTACGTCTGAGTCAGTGACAACCCTACAACAGATGTATCCATCGGATCGCCTTCAATGATGGTGATACATGGCTGTGTACATAATGTATATACAACTCGTCTAAACATCAACCCAACAATGTTAGATCTGTAAATTTGCTTTCGCAAATTTTTGGTTCTTCCCTCGCCGGGATTCGAACCCATGCTACTGTGATATCGTGACACCAAATCGCCTGCACTGCAGCCGTCCCGCTAGACCACACGACCACCTGGGCTCTCAAAAAAAGAGCTTTCGCTGGCCATGTGTTACCTTTCCACGTCAGTTTTAATCTAGCGGCGTACTACAGTACATGATATATAAGGCATGAAGATGTTATTGTTACAGATCAGCTAAATTATCTATAGTAAAGGATCCTACAAATTAATGTAAGATACAGTCACAGAAAATAATTATATTCATAAGTACGTCTGAGTCAGTGACAACCCTACAACAGATGTATCCATCGGATCGCCATCAATGATGGTGATACATGGCTGTGTAAATAATGTATATACAACTCGTCTAAACATCAACCCAACAATGTTAGATCTGTAAATTTGCTTTCGCAAATTTTTGGTTCTTCCCTCGCCGGGATTCGAGCCCATGCTACTGTGATATCGTGACACCAAATCGCCTGCACTGCAGCCGTCCCGCTAGACCACAAGACCACCTGGGCTCTCAAAAAAAGAGCTTTCGCTGGCCATGTGTTACCTTTCCACGTCAGTTTTAATCTAGCGGCGTACTACAGTACATGCCATCAATGATGGTGATACATGGCTGTGCACATAATGTATATACAACTCGTCTAAACATCAACCCAACAATGTTAGATCTTTAAATTTGCTTTCGCAAATTTTTGGTTCTTCCCTCGCCGGGATTCGAACCCATGCTACTGTGATATCGTGACACCAAATTGCCTGCACTGCAGCCGTCCCGCTAGACCACACGACCACCTGGGCTCTCAAAAAAAGAGCTTTCGCTGGCCATGTGTTACCTTTCCACGTCAGCTTTAATCTAGCGGCGTACTACAGTACATGATATATAAGGCATGAAGATGTTATTGTTACAGTTCAGCTAAATTATCTATAGTAAAGGATCCTACAAATTAATGTAAGATACAGTCACAGAAAATAATTATATTCATAAGTACGTCTGAGTCAGTGACAACCCTACAACAGATGTATCCATCGGATCGCCATCAATGATGGTGATACATGGCTGTGTACATAATGTATATACAACTCGTCTAAACATCAACCCAACAATGTTAGATCTGTAAATTTGCTTTCGCAAATTTTTGGTTCTTCCCTCGCCGGGATTCGAACCCATGCTACTGTGATATCGTGACACCAAATCGCCTGCACTGCAGCCGTCCCGCTAGACCACACGACCACCTGGGCTCTCAAAAATAGAGCTTTCGCTGGCCATGTGTTACCTTTCCACGTCAGTTTTAATCTAGCGGCGTACTACAGTACATGATATATAAGGCATGAAGATGTTATTGTTACAGTTCAGCTAAATTATCTATAGTAAAGGATCCTACAAATTAATGTAAGATACAGTCACAGAAAATAATTATATTCATAAGTACGTCTGAGTCAGTGACAACCCTACAACAGATGTATCCATCGGATCGCCATCAATGATGGTGATACATGGCTGTGTACATAATGTATATACAACTCGTCTAAACATCAACCCAACAATGTTAGATCTGTAAATTTGCTTTCGCAAATTTTTGGTTCTTCCCTCGCCGGGATTCGAACCCATGCTACTGTGATATCGTGACACCAAATCGCCTGCACTGCAGCCGTCCCGCTAGACCACACGACCACCTGGGCTCTCAAAAAAAGAGCTTTCGCTGGCCATGTGTTACCTTTCCACGTCAGTTTTAATCTAGCGGCGTACTACAGTACATGATATATAAGGCATGAAGATGTTATTGTTACAGTTCAGCTAAATTATCTATAGTAAAGGATCCTACAAATTAATGTAAGATACAGTCACAGAAAATAATTATATTCATAAGTACGTCTGAGTCAGTGACAACCCTACAACAGATGTATCCATCGGATCGCCATCAATGATGGTGATACATGGCTGTGTACATAATGTATATACAACTCGTCTAAACATCAACCCAACAATGTTAGATCTGTAAATTTGCTTTCGCAAATTTTTGGTTCTTCCCTCGCCGGGATTCGAACCCATGCTACTGTGATATCGTGACACCAAATCGCCTGCACTGCAGCCGTCCCGCTAGACCACACGACCACCTGGGCTCTCAAAAAAAGAGCTTTCGCTGGCCATGTGTTACCTTTCCACGTCAGTTTTAATCTAGCGGCGTACTACAGTACATGATATATAAGGCATGAAGATGTTATTGTTACAGTTCAGCTAAATTATCTATAGTAAAGGATCCTACAAATTAATGTAAGATACAGTCACAGAAAATAATTATATTCATAAGTACGTCTGAGTCAGTGACAACCCTACAACAGATGTATCCATCGGATCGCCATCAATGATGGTGATACATGGCTGTGTACATAATGTATATACAACTCGTCTAAACATCAACCCAACAATGTTAGATCTGTAAATTTGCTTTCGCAAATTTTTGGTTCTTCCCTCGCCGGGATTCGATTCGAACCCATGCTACTGTGATATCGTGACACCAAATCGCCTACACTGCAGCCGTCCCGCTAGACCACACGACCACCTGGGCTCTCAAAAAAAGAGCTTTCGCTGGCCATGTGTTACCTTTCCACGTCAGTTTTAATCTAGCGGCGTACTACAGTACATGATATATATATATATATACAACTCGTCTAAACATCAACCCAACAATGTTAGATCTGTAAATATATATATATATATACAATTATACATTTTTGTAATCATATATATTATATAATTTTAATAATTACCTTGATGATATATCGTTTAAATAAAGAAAGACATGCACGGTAAGTATTCCAGTCTCTTTTAAACAGAAAATGATTTATAATGAAAGATGGGAAATCCAATGTCTTAATTTAGAACTCGATTATAATAAATCTATTTATAAAACAAAAAAATACCTTTTATAAATATAGCTTATTTACTTCTGTAAACCATTGCAACTTTGTGGTTAATATGGTTAAGCATATGAATACCATGATTCATGAATACAAAAAAAGGAACTCTGCACAAAGTAACACTCAAAAAAGGTGTGTATCGATAAATTACATTGAAAGGAAGAAACCCTCCCTTTTTTGACGATCAATTTGAATGGGGACATTTAACTTGGTTAGAACTCGCCCCTTTATCCTGGGTGGGAACCCCCTTTTAAAAATGACTGAACCAACCCGGCCTGCAATATCAATATGTGAATATACTTTATTTATTTAAAAAATATTAACCTGTGTTCAAACTTACAAATAGTTTTGCAATATTTTTCTACATACCCAAAAGTAAAATATGTGCAATATTTTATTTATAGACGATGTGGTAATAAAATTTAGTCAATAATATTGCATGTTGGGTTATATTTGTAACGACGGATTCCATTGGCTGTTACAATTTAACGAATGACACACAACTAGGAAAAACTCGGCCCTAAGACAAACTCGGACCGACTACACAGTCAACTCGAACCGACTAAACAGTCCACTCGAACCATCTAATAAGTCAACTTGGACCGTCTAAAAGACAACTCAGCCTTATTTTGACGAAAGTAATGATTTTGTTTAAATGAAAGAAGACTGTGGCTGAAGAGAAGTTCAAAATAAATTGTTGATGCCCATATAAGGAGACTCATGAATGAACTAAAACTTCCAACACTGGAAAACAGACGTCGTCACAGTAGACTAACTTTTCTCTACAAGGTAGCCGGGGAGTTGGTACCAGCTATACCACAAGACTCAGTATTAGTCAAAGAGAGACCAAAACGACAAATTAAATCAAAACAATTTAGTGACTATAAAACAACAAACATTGTAGACAAATTTGCTCAAAACAACAGCCGGTGCTTCAAAATTCCACCTAGCAAATCTGATCAATACAAACAGTCATTCTTTGTAAGAACCATGCCTGAATGGAATAGACTACCAGACAATCTCGGTTGTGCTATGACAATTGAGAGCGCTTTAAAACTTCGGTTGCTCTCACAACGTTGGACTAATTTTCCAGCGCCTCTCTCCCGTAGCCACTGATGCCATATACTGGCCCTGCAACGTATTTATTCAGATTCAGATTCAGATTTTGAGCATACAAATGGCGAAACCACAGGCACTTGCTTCTATCCATTGGAAGGTCGACTATCCATATAAATTTAATATGAATAGTCGACCTTCCAATGGATAGGAACTAGTGCCTGTAGAAGAAACCGTCTATAATACAATGTTACAACGGAGTGTTATGTTTTGGTAGATTTATTTATTTGTATGATATACATGTATATCATCGATTATTTTAAAGTTCTGTGTCGTTAGTCCAAGCATACTCAATGCGATGCCCCTAGCTCAAGTATATAAGAATTGGACAACCATTTTTCATTCCCAAAATTTCAATGCACCCTTTAATCATCCCTCCTCTTTAGGTTGCAAAAGACTTTATTTGATAGTTATGCTAAGATTAAGATACTTGGTTCGCGAAATATAAATAAAAAAGAATATGGAAGACCACAGAAATCAGTTTCTTATTCTAAAAAAACAGTGATATTTATAATATAAATAACACAGAATATGGATAAAGTGTTAAAGGTAGTAGATTTTTGTTAACAATGTCATTTTGTTAAAAGTCAAAATAAATATAATAGCAGATTAAACAAGAATTAATGAATTAATCTATAGTAATTTTCTATATATGCTATATGAAATTAAAAATGAATATTAATGTTTTACGATTTATTTAGCATATCCGGAAAAATTGAAGAGTATAATGTTGTATATACTTTTTGTCTCTATAACTATGTCATTAGTTGAAAATAAAAAATTCATTCATTCAGCGTATTAAGCTCCTACCTATGTGGCCACGTGATGTTTATCTACTTTTTTTTATATACATAATCTATCAACTCCAAAGGGTTACAGCCTGTTTTTAAGTCACACCCTTATCATACCAAAGCGACATATGATTCGGCCTCCTCTTCACTTCTTGTGGAAGTGGATCGAGATGTATGTTCACGCACGGAACACATCACTATACATTCACTTTTCTAAATAATAAGATCACACCAAGATAACGATTGTATTTTTTAATGAAAGGATATTTTTTTACCTATTTTTATGACGAAATTGAACAAGGAATTCTATTATTATATGCTGGTGATCCGATGGATACATCTGTTGTAGAGTTGTCACTGGCTCAGACGTACTTATAAATATAATTATTTTCTGTGACTGTATCTTACATTAATTTGTAGGATCCTTTACTATAGATAATTTAGCTGATCTGTAAAAATAACATCTCCATGCCTTATACATTTGTATATCATGTACTGTAGTACGACGCTAGATTAAAACTGACGTGAAAAGGTAACACCCGGCCACCGAAAGCTTCATTTTTATGAAGCCCAGGTGGTCGTGTGGTCAAGCGGGACGGCTACAGTGCAGGCGATTTGATGTCACGATATCTCAGTAGCATGGGTTCAAATCCCGGCGAGGGAAGAACAAAAAATTTGCAAGCAAATTTAGAGATCTTACATTGTTGGGTTGATGTTTAAACGAGTTATATATATATATATGAATAAATTCCATAAAAAGATCATCCATCACCGGTGTTGCTGAAAGTTGTCAAACATTTTATTTTCTTTGTTTCTTTTTAATTTTGGCAATTATTTATTTTTGTGTCACTACAGTCACATCGACCAATCATCTAAACTTTAGATTTTAAAACCATTACCCTCACACACAAACTGTGCACATACAAACCAGGGGCGGATCCAGCTACTTAAAAAAAGGTGGGTGCCGACCCAGGATAAAAGGAGGGGGGCCCAACCATATGTCCGCATTCATATGCATTGATCCTCAATAAAAAAGGGGGAAGTTCCAACTCGCGGAACTCTTTCCTCTGGATCCGCTACTACAAACACACAGTCGATGCCTCACGCAGGAGTTTTGCAGTTTTACAGTACAAGTTATCAGAAAATGTTAATTTCTTGAATTTTTTTCGATTAAATATACAAGTTATCAGAAAATGTTAATTTCTTGAATTTTTTTCGATTAAATATACAAGTTATCAGAAAATGTTAATTTCTTGAATTTTTTTCGATTAAATATACAAGTTATCAGAAAATGTTAATTTCTTGAATTTTTTTTCGATTAAATATATATTTCAAGAAATTAACATTTTCTGATAACTTGTACTGTAAAATCCCTACCTGCTTAGGACATAAATAATTATGGTTATTACACGCAGACCTAAGAGTGTTCGAGGTTACCGAAAGCTAATTGAATGATTATATGATTGATTGTCAAACATCCAGAGACAAATATTTCAAGCGAACAAAATCATATTCACAATAAATACAACAGGTAGATTGGTCCTGTAATAGGGGTCGTCCAGAATGAAAGTTTGGGAAATAGGTAATGCCATGCTTTGGAAAATGGGGAATAAGAGAAATTTTGTTTTATCAGCAGACCACCTACGATCCCTTGGAGAGTTCTTGCAAGTGTTCTTTACGTGCAAAGAGTTTGACATTCCTACACTAAGTTTTGGACTTGACTCTAATTCTCACCAGACGTGACTTATTCATACATCTCGCCCAGCCGAACGGACGCCCAACTTTAGCCAGGGTTATATATATTGTATAGGTCGGATGAAAGCCAAGAAAAAAGCTAGTTGAAAGCCAACAACAACGAAAAACTATAAATTAAAAAAAAAAGTACTGTGTCCAAGTCGGAGAATAAAATGTCTGGGTTTTGAACATTTTAAGGTTGATTCAGGTATTTGTTGATACAATTCTATCCAATACACCATTCACTTAAGATAATACATGTAGACTAGTGTACATGTACAAATGACATTTGAAAATAAAAGAGTTTTGAAGAACTCGCGTGCATCTACACCACTAGTCCAAATAATTATGACGTCTGGCAAGGCTATTTTTTTCTGATATTTAGTTAATAAGATATCTTATTTAGTTTAAAAGATATCTTATTAAGCTTATAAGATATCTTATAAAGACTATAAACTATATACATTGATATAACCATATGCACATCAGTGTGACTGTGTCTCAGAAAAAAACATGCATTATAGGAATTTTTTTCTGAGACAAGTGCCTGTCGTGATCTAACACACCTACACATGCTAATAACTTTTTTTTATATTTTATAAACAAATTACTTGTAGACATGTTAATAAAGTGGCCTAACAGCAGCTACGCCCCTTTTCTTCTCTGGAAAACATAATATGAATTAAAAATAGATGTTTACTTTCGTTTTCATATCGAGTTGTCGTACTTGGGCATCTCACAAGGAAGCTTAACTTGAGTTCATTAATGACATTATGGAAGTTGACGGAATGGACGTAAACCCATACATGCATCCACAAGTTGTTACTACTCACCAGTCAGACCATCTGCCTGGATATTCACAGTCCCAAAATGCGGCTGGAGGATATGTATTTGAAGTATCAGATATTGAAAGACTCGAAAGATTTCTGTGTCTCGGGACTGAATTCGGATATTACATAGCGAATTCACTACACCGAAAGTTTTCTAGATCAGAAGTTCAAGCAATGGACAGGTAAAACTAATTACTATTATAATTATCTGACTTCAGTGGCGGATCCAGAACTTTTCATAAAAAGGGAGAGGGACTGACTGACCTGAAAAAAGGGGGGGGGGGCTCCAGTCATTCTTCATAGATTCCCTATATAATTAACAAAACTTTTCCCACGAAAAAGGAGGGGGTAGCCTATGTATGGCAGTGAAATATGGGGAATGTTTCCAACCACTTCAGTGGCATGTAAGAAGAATAATGATTATGTTTTAGAAAAGGTTTATTCAAAAGACATATATCTGAAAAGCCGCACACAAAATTCATGAAATATATTCTTGGGGTTATAAGAAAAGCAAGTAATTTTGCTGTCATGTCTGAATTAGGAAGATTTCCTGTATATTTTTCGATTTTAATGGCAATGTTAAAATATGCTCATAGGTTAGAGAACACAAAGATCACAAAGGATGGTTTACAATATCACCACATGGTTTTCTAGTATTGACTATTTAATGAAAGAACTAGACTTACCAAACTTATTATAAATGTAAGTGTTGGCCGTTTATGTACTATCATAATAGTTAAGAATAAATTATGTGCAAGTTTTCATAATCATTGGAAAGAATTTTTAGAAAATACTGTTAAATCAGGTAGAGGTAAACTCTTGACCTATTTTTCAATTAAACATTTTTTTGGTACAGAAAAATATCTGCAATTAAAAGAATTTAAAGATAGACAAGCACTGTGCAAGATAAGAATAAGTGCACATCCCCTAAAGGTAGAGACAAATAGATATATATATATGCTAAAACCTATATACTTAGATAAATCACAAAGATTATGTAAAAAATGCACCTTAGATAAAGTTGAAGAAGAAGAACATTTTATATGTCAGTGTCCCCTTTATAACTCTTTAAGAAAAGAATTTTATGATAATATTTCATTAGGTTGTAAAAATTTTGAAAAGTTAAGCACAAGTGCCAAATTTAATTGGCTTTTTATTCAAGAAAAGCTAGAGGTATTGAACAAAAATATTGCTATTCATATTAATAAATGTTTGGAACTGAGAAAACTATCAATATAGTATAGATATTGTTTTTATTTAAGACGTGAAGAATATTTGCCTGTTAATAATAGATATATTGTTATGCCTTTTTTATGTATATGGCTCTGATCTGGTTGTAGATTAACATCTAAGAAATAGTTAAATTCATATTTATGATTTGTGTCAACATTATTGTAACAATTATAAAAATCCTTGTAATAAATTGCTTTGCTCTTCATGGGCCCTTTAATTGAAATAAAAATATCATATCTTATCTTATCTTATCTTATGAACTAACATATAGTCTTCATATATAAATCGTAAAAGCCCTTTCCTGATTTTTTTTCCAATTTGGTGGTGTTATTTTTGTTGCAAAAATGCCATGCCAAAGGACAAAAAATAGATAAATTAAACGTGTGGATCAATTTATTCAATTGTGTAAGGTAGCAGTCAATGCGCTTTAAAACATTCAGTTGTTGGGATGCTTTACTACAAATATTTACGAAAACCGTTTAAAAAATTTATCGTACGTGTTCTCCTTCACCTCTCTTACTTTAAAGTTTATAAACCCCAATTAAAGCATTATTACTCTATAAAGAATTTATTATATCCATGACAATTTTATAATATGCATGACATCGAGGTCTATAAGTTGAGGTATATAAGGGATTTATGTAGGAGTTCAAAATACCATGGCATATGATGATAGTAAAGTTGTTTAATCATCATTTCTAATATAATTTATCAGCACCAAATATATACTTATTATTAAAAGCATTATTACTATAATATATAGTAATTTGATAGATATGGGAATGTTAATTTGATGATCTCTGCGGGTATTGGGGGTATGATTTTTCACGGTAAGGGGTTCAAATTAGCATGCCGTGGCTACAACAATACCGTATTTGGTCAAAATGTTTCTATGATCGTTTATTTTGAAAACGAAAAGAGAAAACGAGAGAACCATGTGACACACCGGTTCGCCCAACTATTCCAGTCGTTATATTCCGACTCACTATCGATCGCTACACAGATCACTGACATATGGAGGACGCTGAATCATTCTAATATGACGTGCTTCTTTCGCTTTGTGAATAAACCCATGCTCTATATCCGATAAAATGTGTTTGCACCTGCGTATATTGACTACTGCAGAATAATGAATTTTATCAAATTGGAATACATTTAATATATTTCATCAACTAAAAAACAGTTCAAAACTCGAGGCTCGAGGGTATAAAAATTTCAGAAAAAAATCAAACATTTTTTTTTCATTACAAATTTTATTTATTTCCTTTTGTAGTTGTTACTTTATCATATGGTACAAAAATCATTCAAAACAATCAATTCGCGTTGGCCCCAGATGACTTTCAAAATGTATACATCATTGAAAAAGTTCCAAATTATCTCCCTTTGGTGGAAAAATGCCATTTTTTGGCTCTAAAATTGAAATATCTTTTTCAACTCATCGGTGACCTATCTTTTCTAATATAATTTCCATATAAGCTGTACTTAAACTAAATTATTGTAAAATTTTAGCGATTTCTGTAATAAATTTCTTTTTTTAATTTTGATACTACCTTTATTTCTCCTATTACTTCAACAGAAAAAAAAAACGCCTTTACAAAAATGTATGCTTCTTTCGAAGGCAGATTGTGAGCGCAAATGAACTGTGACCCCACTTTTTTATTTTATTTTTCTATTATCTATAAGATAAAGTTCATTTATAGAAAAATATAGAGAAATCCTATATAAATGATTTAGACCCGCGAACCCCCTTAAATGATGCACATGTTGTTTCTTATTCATTTAGTATGACTGTAACGTGTTGCATTTCGAAATTGACATATTTGACCTCAATACGACAACCGTTCATGCCGGCTGCTCAAAACTTCTCTATCTGAAAAAAAAACACAGTGCCAGTCCTTTTCTTCTTTACGAAAAAGGGGGAGGTTCATGGAAGAGCCTGCACACTGAATGTTCTACTCTTATACACATCGGACATAGAAATTACTTGGATTGTTCTAATCAGAATCGAAATTATTGTACAAGCTTTATTTTATTGTAGTTTTAACATGGGTATATAGGCATTATATTCGTGTTATTTTAGCCCTCACTATCGCTCGGGCCAAAATAATCCCGAATATAATGCCTACCCATGTTAAAACTACAATAAAATATAGCTTGCGTCAATTATTTCTAAATTCGAGTTAGCAGCGGCGGGTTAATACATGTTGCCATGATTACTGTTTTGTAAATATGCTTTATGAACTGTGATTGTATATATTTTGGATGGAAAAAATAAAGTATGTGAACGTTCATGTACCCAGTCTTGTGTATTGATTTACAACTTTCCAGTATCTCCATCTGAAACGGGCCTAAATCGTTTGGATTGTAAAACACTGTTTTCATCTCAAATGGACTCGAGTTAATAAAAACGAAACACAACAACAAAATAACCACAGTGTATAGTCAACGCCAAACAACTTTTTTTTAAATTACGACAAACAAAGACTATTCTACCACGTCAAATAACTAGGATTTTCCATTCACGTCAAATAATAAGGTATTACGAGATACGTCACCTGCATAACACGGGCATAGCGTTTCCTTTGTTTCTACTCCTACAGTGAAACATATATCTTTATACTCTTATGCTGAGGGGAGGCAGGACCTTATCGGGACATCGGGATCGGGTGTTTCTAACCTCGGAATTTCGGGATTGACACTTTCGGGATTTCCTTTTTTGAATTTCGAGATGTCGGGATTCAACTTTTGCGTCTTTTAAAATAACGATTTGTATCTACTGGCAACATTTGTGTCTCCAAGACAATAATATATCAAAGAAAGTCCTACATTGACTTTGTTAAGATACATTCACAGTTACTTAAGAGTTAAGTGCAGGGTCATCTTTTTTGTCTAGTTATAGTTTGTTTTTATGCTGTACTGTTACATGATACACCCCTAGTCCAGGTTAGAGGGAAGAATGACCGTCTATAATACATATAAGCGGTCATGTTTGGTTTTCGTAGATTGTTTTGTTATAAATTAGGCGGTTTGTTTCCTTAATTGAATTGTTTTATATTTTCATGTCGAGGCCGACTATACGGTATGGGGTTTTCTCATTGTTGAAGGCTGTACGGTTGCGTTTAATTGCTTACATTCACTTCATTTGAACTTTCGTGGATAGTTGTCTTATTGGAAATCATATCTCAACTCCTTATAATTTATGCCCGTTTACGGGACCTATTATGGGATACCGTTGTTCATCCGTCTGCCCGTACGTGAGATCGTCATCAACATGTCGGACAATCACTCAAAAACCCGTTAACCGATTTACATGAAACTTTGAAGAATTGTTATTATATATTGACGTGAGCTCCCTGTCGATTATTATAAATTTTTGATTTAACGTTTTCAAATTATGGGGTTTTACATTAAAACGGAACCCTTTACGAACTTTTATTTGTGTGCCTTGGCATTGTTTGCTAGTTTTAGACTATAAGTTTTAACATCCCTTTGGTATTTTTTGCTTTTGGTAGTTTGGTTTCCAACATACATTACACATTTGCTCATATTCTGATTCATACCGAAATAAGAAGATGTGGTACGAGTGCCAATGAGGCCACTCTCCTTCCAAGTCATAATTATGTAAAAATTAAACAATTATACGTCAAAGTTCGGCCTTCAACACGGAGCCTTGAATTGGCTCACACCGAACAGTAAGCTACAATGGCCCAACAATGAATAGTGTAAAATAATTCCATCGACAAAAGCAACGGTCTAATCTATATATATATATATAAAAACGAAAAACACAAATACCCAAATTATAATCACATTGTTTGTTTCAAGGCATGACCACACCCTAACAACACTTATTTTGTTTCAGATTGATCCAGCAAGGACGAGGTAGTGAAGTTGTTAGATGTATTAAAGACATAAGCGTACAAGGAAGAGCTTGTAAACAGAACCCAACATTGTATGCATTAGCAGTTTGTGCCAGATCAAACGACCTTAGTACAAAGCACGCTGCCTATGGTGTACTCAACGATGTGTGTCGTATACCTACTCATCTGTTTCAGTTCATAAAATATTGCGAAGAAATGAGCCAACATGAGACTGGTTGGGGAAGATCTCATCGCAAAGCAATAAGTCAATGGTATAAACAATTTGGTCAGGTAGATCCACACGGACGTAAAAATCCACTGAAGCTTGCTTATCTTGTTACCAAGTTCAGACGTCGATTCAAATGGAGCCACAAAGATGTCATACGACTCGCTCATGTCCGGTCGAGAAATAAAGCGGTAAGGATAACTTTGCAACACGCCCTTGGCAGGGAAATGGAAGTTGACGAATCTACGGAATCTATTGAGGTACAGAGTTTTCTCGCGGCAGTAAAAGAAGCAAAACGTTGCAGCTCAGTGAACGATGAAGAAAAATTATGTGAATTAATCAGTATTCATCAGCTGAGCTGGGAGCATGTTCCAAACCGGTTTCTCAAACATAGTATTAAAGTTTGGGATGTTCTTTCTCGGTTGATGCCTATGACAGCTATGATTCGAAACCTTGGGAAAATGACGAGTTTAGGCATGCACAAAGATAGACCAGAAAACGAATTTTGGGTGAATCATGTAGTAGAGAAACTTAATGACGATAAACAGTTAGAACGTGCTCGTATCCATCCATTGACACTTCTGATTGCAATGAAACATTACCAACAGGGGGCTAATAGAAATCAAAAAATATTATGGACTCCTAATTCTAGAATCATAGAAGCACTTAATGATGCGTTCACCAGAAGTATAAGAATTAAACAACCGCAAGGAAGGAAGTATTTGATGGCTATATCTGTTGGGGAGGATATGCGAAAACATAAAATTTGTGGATCTACGATAACAGCTGGGGAAGCAGCAGCAGCCATGGTGTATTCTACCATTCAAACAGAAGATGTGGAAGTGATTCTGTTCACAAACAGAATTGATGACGCTTCCACTGCAACTATTAAAAAGGAAGACAATCTTCAAACTATAAAAGAGAAAATATTTCAAATACCAATAGAAACAGGATATGACTGTATCAAACACGACTTAGCAGTCCCCTTTATATGGGCGGCATCAAGGAAAAAGAAATTCGATGCAATTATGGTTTTCACAGATTCAATGACAAGTTGTGGATTTATCCATCCAGCAGAAGCGTTAAAGCAGTACTCACAGTACATGACAATCCCTGACTACCGATTCGTTGTCGTTGCTATGACCAGCAATAAATACTCCGTTGCTGCTCCGGACAGTGTACACAACCTTGATGTGGTTGGATTTGATACTATGACACCTGGCATTATCATGGAATTCGTGGAAAATTCTCAACACATTGAGAACGATGACAATTTTATGCATGCTGATGAGGACAGATTTTATTAAGTTCATATCAAAACCCTTTTTGTCAAATATGGAAGCATTTACAATTTGATTTTTTTTCTTCTGTGAACAAACAATCCAGTGCTGTAGTGAACGTTTGAGGGTATAATGACCAGCATTACCTCAAAATATTTAAAGTTGGAACTCGAGATAAAAAACGAGCATTTTTCCTGTTTCGGGATAAATCTAAAACTTACGTATTAGTGTGTGTACATGTATCTCTATGAAATTTTACCACAAGGTTCCATATCTCAAAAAGAAGGTTTTGTTTGATTTTGCGGGTTATGACCCAAACAATTTAGGAATATGGGAGAACACCTAGAATTTTCTTGTTTCTGGACATTAAATTTTACTTGAGTATTCCTCTATGGATATCCATGAATTTGTACCACAAGGTTCAATACCGAAAAATGAAGGTTTATGTTTCTTTTTGGGGTCATGGCACTTAATGTATAGGAAAAGTGGGACCAAAACAATACCTTTTAAAGACTTTGTATAAATTTCTTATTTCTTGACAAATTTCAATTCGCGTTGATTGAAAGTCTTGAATTCTTGGGTTTTATAATATGCTAAATCTAACAGTGTACTTATATTTTCAATTTTGGTCCCATCCACATTGAGGTCCAAAGGATAATTACACTTTGTTTCATTGCACCAAACAATGAGTTCTTAGATTTTCGATTTTGGGCTCAGACTTTAAGTTGGTCTAAATCAAGGTCTAAAGAGCGAATCCAATATTAAGCTTTATGAAACTTAAACAGAAATTAAATTGTTGGGATTCTTTGATATGCTGAATGGTATCATATATTCAGATTTTGAAATTCGGGCCCCATTATCAAATTGGTCATTACTAAGGTCCATAAGGTCAAAAGATAACTGTTTGATTTTATTTGTAGAACTATGTGGAAGGGTTATTTGTTATTCTATGTAAATTATTTTGCAGAAAGCTATATTTTTATGAAGCAAAACCATCAATATATAGATAAATAGATAGAATTATTGATGTGCAAATGTATCTGCCAAATTGAACCGTGTATTTATATTTTGGAAATTAAATCACAACTCAAATTTCAATATTAAATTATTTATATTAGAGTATGCATTTATTGTAAAACTATGAAACGTACGTACAGATTGTGATTAAAGATTTCACTTGCGCAAACTAAAACCTAAAACTATATCAGGTCAACTCATGTTTGCAGTAACTTTTATAACTAATTGAGATAGGAAGATGTGGTATGAGTGCCAATGAGACAATTCTCCATCAAAGTAACAATTGATAAAAATAAACCATTAAAGGTCAAGGTACGGCCTTCAACACGGAGCCTTGGCTCACACCGAACATCAATCTATAAAGGGCACAAATAAATTACTAGTGTAAAGCCATTCAAACGAGAAAAACAAACATCTAATCTATATAAAAAACGAGAAACGAGAAACACGTATGAACTACATAATCAGACGACAACTACTGTACATCAAATTCCTGACGTAGGACAGGTGCAAACAATTGCAGCGGGATTACACGTTTTAATGGTACCAAACCTCCTCCCTTTTATGAACAAATAGTATAACATCACACCATAGAAAGACACATCTATGTTATATATAGGATTCTCTTAAAACGTTTGGCATAAGAGTTTCAAACTAACATACTGGAATTCCATTCACATAAGATTATGAAAAATAAGTTTTACTCATGTACGTATTTGCAAATAGTCATTAATATTGAGAATGGAAATGGGGAATGTGTCAAAGAGCAACATCCCGACCATAGAGCAGACAACAGCCGAAGGCCACCAATGGCCGGGATCATCAATTCAGCGAGAAACTCCCGCACCCGGAAGAGTCCTTCAGCTGGCCCCTAAAATATGTATACTAGTTCAGTGATAATGGACGTAATACTAAACTCCGAATTATACACAAGACACTAAAATAAAAAATCATACAAGACCATATTCATTTGATTAATGTGCACGTCATGCTAGTCGAATCTAAATAAATTAAAATGAGACTGTTAATTTTTTTATATAAAATAATAACTGATTGATAATTTTTTTAAATCAACATGCATTGTGCTGAAATTTGCACTTTATTAAGTTTTAACTGACAGAAATAAATGAAAAGGAAAACACTGTTAAAGATGAGAGATTTGAAAGTGTAAAACCAATACTGCATAATTTATTGATGCCAACAACTTTCAACTTCATGAACTGGTTGCTCTTTACATGTGATGCTTTGTAATAGTATTAAAATTATAAATTAAGAAAATAAATTGATCAAATGATACTTCCCCCAAATCTGATAATCAAGCTCGCTGACTTCTTTACCTTGATGTAAAAATCATTGGATGAGAATTATCAACCGTGCTAGGGGTAACAGGATGCATATCTCTGGTGGAGTTGGAGCTGATTACCCTTCCGGAGCACCGTAGGTCAGCCTAGGTATGAGAAACACGATGGTTACGGTACCACTAGTTGAGCTACTTGCCCTTCTGGAGCAGCTTAGCTCATCCTATGTATGAACAATACGATGGTACATCTAT
The DNA here is from genome assembly GCF_963676685.1 of Mytilus edulis. Classification (NCBI taxonomy): domain Eukaryota; kingdom Metazoa; phylum Mollusca; class Bivalvia; order Mytilida; family Mytilidae; genus Mytilus; species Mytilus edulis. The sequence continues at coordinate 27,027,585 of NC_092350.1, forward strand.
GGGAGCTACTTGTCCTTCTTGAGCAGCGTATTTCACAATACGATGGGTACCTCTTGTGGAGCTAATTGTCCTTTTGAAGCAGTTTGGTTCTACCTATTTATGAGCAGCGTGATGGTACTTCTTGTGATCTGCATGCTTACCCTTCTGGTGCAACTTCGTACACCCAATGCAAAATAGGAGCAACACGATGGGTACCTCTAGTGGAGCTGCTTTCCCTTCTGGGTAATCTGACTTCACCTTGGGTAGGAAAAACACTATGGGCACATTTAGTAGAGCTGCTTTCCCTTTAGGGGTAACTTACTTCACCCTAGGTAGGAAAAACACTATGGGCACCTCTAGAGGAGCTGCTTCCCCTTCAGGGGTAACTTACTTCCTCCTAGGTAGGAAAACACTATTGGCACCTCTAGTAGAGCTGCTTTCCCTTCAGGGGCAACTTACTGCACCGTAGGTAGAAAAACACTATGGGCACATTTAGTAGAGCTGCTTTCCCGTCAGGGGTAACTTACTGCACCGTAGGTAGGAAAAACACTATGGGCACCTCTAGTGGAGCTGCTTTCCCTTCAGGGGCAACTTACTTCACCCTAGGTAGGAAAAACACTGCGTACCTCTAGTGGAGCTGCTTTCCCTTCAGGGGCAACTAACTTCACCCAAGGTATGAAAACACTATGGGTACCTCTAGTAGAGCTGCTTTCCCTTCTAAAGTAGCTTTGTTGATTCTTGGTAGTAGCAAAACGATGGGTACATTTAGTTGAACTGTTTACCATTATGAAGCAGCTTAGTTCATCCTATGTAGGAGCAACACAATTGGTACCTCTAGCGGAGCTGCTTTCCCTCCTTGAGCACCTGGGTTCACCCTACTTAGGAAAATCACGATGAATTTCTCTAGGGTAGCTGCTTAACCTACTGGATGGAGCCCCTTAGTCTACGATAGGTAGATGAAACAAAATAGGTACCTCTAGTGGAGCTAATTACCTGCCTGGAGCAGCTTAGTTCATCCTAGGTAGGAACAATACGTGGGTATCTCTAGTGGAGCTGATTTTCCTTCTGGAGCACCTAAGATCCCTTAAGTGGAAACATACGAGTGGTATTTCTAATGAAGCTGCTTTCCAATCTGGGGCAGCAACCTAGGTAGGATCACCACGATGGGTACCTCTAGTAGAGCTAATTACCTGCCTGGAGCAGCTGAGTTCGTCCAAGGTAAGTGTAGTACGATGGGCACCTATAGTGCAGCTGCTTTTCCTCTGGGGCACCTTAGATCACCCAAAGTTTAAAAAACGAGTGGTATCTCTTTTGAAGCTGCTTTCCCTTTTGGGGCAACTACCTAGGTAGGATTACAACGATTGTTACCTCTAGTTGAGCTGCTATCTCTTCTGATTGATTCCTTATTGATATCCGATGCCTTGGTTCTTTTATCCGTAGTACAATATGAGCTAGATTTAGTGATTTCACAGAAGGTAATTTTAACTAAAGAAATGCTGCTTTATACCCGGTATGTTTTTTTTCCGTGTATTTATTAGAAATACACAGGCCTTTTGTCCCCCTTTTTATGATGAAACCAAGACTTAGTGGAGCTGTTTTTATGAGACCCCTACCGACAAAATCGAAGGGGACCATACATTTGCACTACGTCTGTCTGTGTGTCTGTCTGTCTGTCTGTCTGTCTGTCTGTCTGTCTGTCTGTCTGTCTGTCTGTCTGTCTGTCTGTCTGTCTGTCTGTCTGTCTGTCTGTCTGTCTGTCTGTCTGTCTGTCTGTCTGTCTGTCTGTCTGTCCGTCTGTCTGTCTGTCCATCATTCTGGGAGATAAGTATTACACATTTTATTTTAATTCACGCTTGAAGATATTGATTTGGTATTTGGTGTATTGTTTTATCAAGACAAGTTGCAGATCAAGTTCGAATATTGTTCCAGTCTGATAATTTTGTGCAGAGTTATGGTACCTTGACATAGAAAATTCATTAAAATTATCAGTGTTCCGCACTTGTTTTTGTCATCCTTGATGATATTGATTTAATAATTGGGTTAAAAGTTTATCATTACAAATTACAGTTCAAGTTTAAATTTTGTTCCCGGTCTGATGATTTTGTGCATAGTGATCCTTGGACTTAGAAATTCACTAAAATAATCAGTTTTAAACACTGGTTTCGTCATGCTATATTGTCTTGATATTTTTTATATAGTTTACATCATGACAAGGTATAAATCAAGTTAGAATTTTGTTCCAATACAACGAATTTTAAACCGACAGGGGACTGTGTATTGCCATGCAATACTCACAAAATGCTTGTTTACTATACGGTATCTTGGTATGGCTCATTTAGACCGTACCCTTGTCTCTATGTCTGATTGCCAGTCATCTTTTGGCAAGATTATCAGATCTTCATTAATTTTATGTATAACCAAGATGTTACCAGGGAATGTGTGAATTGATTATTAGCTATATACATGTACATGCAGTATATAGATCTGAATATGAAATTAGATGTACGATTGCGAAAGAGTCAACTGTATATCCACTAGAGACCAAATGCTGTAGACGTAAGCAGCTATAGGTCGGTATGTGGCCTTCAATAATGAACACAAATCTTATTGTATAACTAGCTGCTATAGAAGGCCCGAAATTACACACTATGTATAGTTACGGTCCAAATGGCTGCACCTTTCCATAATTCGAAGTGGCAGATCCTGGATTTTGAAAAAGGGAGGTCAGGACTTTTTATATCTTAAATCTGGAAATATTTATTCGTATTATTATAGTTAAGCAATGCAGAAATATCAATAAAATAGATGCAGCTTTTCCGTTAATAATCTATTTAAAGTACCATGTAAGAAAATATTTGTTTAAATAACATTGTCTAGAATACATTAACGCTGTTTCGTTTTGGGATGCGAACTACCAATATTTATTCTATATTATACTTTTTATTTTAATGTTGTGTCCGAAGTCACGAGCCTGTAGATCAGTCATAACTATTTTCTTTAATTTTGTTGGTTATAAATTAGACCGTTTGATAGTTTTCTAATTTGAAATGTTTCACATTTTTCATTTCTATAATGTAGCCAACCCTGCGGTATAAGTTTTATTCATTATTGAAGGCCATACTGTTGCCTTCTTAATTAGTCCACCAATTACAGATGTGCTGATTATCAATTATAAAAATTTGATTTGCCAAATAATTCGCGCAATACAGCGTTATATTTTTTCAACCGCTCAATTAAGATAGGAAGGAAGTGACGATGCCTGGAACCTAAATGCACGAAATATGTTTCCAAAGACTAAAGTTTTTGACCGATATATGCAACGAACTCGAAATTTGTCATTTGCATTGTATACTTTACATGCTTGCACCTCCTAGAAGTAGACCTTTACTAATGCAGTTAGACATACTAAATACAAGAACACAACGAACCATATATAATGACACAAATATTGAGCGCATGCACTTACCCAACTGATTATATATATATAGTATGAGAATAAAAACGATGCTACGTTACGTGGCATATACATTTTGCGTCAATTAAAGACATTAAACAGCAACCAAACGGTAGTGTCTACCAAAATTCTTTTAAAACATTTTTGTAATCATTTACAATAGTTAAGCCATTACCTTGCATATATCTTTCTCACCAAAAAAAGGCATATTACGCATTCGAGTCACTATAAGATAAAAAAAACAATGATAAGCACATGATATAGGAAATCTAAAATCTAATTTAAGAATTTTTAAATCTATTTTTAAAACACAAACTTTACATTGAATAAATATAGTTTTTAAAGTAATTCGTTGCAAATTTTGAAGATAGTGTATGATTATAAATAGAAAATGATATTCTGTATAAAGTGAAACTGACACAATTTTTCATCTATAAATTACATTGAAAAGTAATGATCGAGTACTTGCCTTATTTGGCTTACTTTGCAGTATGGGTTTTGCATGTTTTGCATGTTTACTCAGTAGCATAAAGGCGTCAGACCACCAATTAAAAATCCCTTTCTGTTCAACCGAATTTTGCTTTTTACAGCTTTCTAAATATCTTACCTCAAGTTAAACTTCATAGAACCAGGTATATCCTGTTTGTACATGTATCAGCTTTCTACATGCCATTTTTTCAGCATACCTTTAAAACATTCTAAGAAAAAAACTGACCTTCGAATAGAGGTAGTCTAAAAACAACCCCTGGTTTTCTGGAAATCTTTAATTAGTATACTAAATATATGGAGCGCATTAAATTAATCCTAAATTTTTAATGCAAACTCATAGACAAGCGAATCTTGGGTCAAAATGGTCTACATATATTTCTCTTTTACCAAAACCTTCATTTCTGCATATTTGTTGGTTAGTTCAAGTACACAATGAGATCAAACGCACTAGTTTGTGTCAGAGTAGCCTGGTTCATGGTGTTAGAGATAATTACAGTACGATAAGGGGTGAGATATTATGAATTGGAATAGTGATTCATAGTCTTAAGAAGTTGAGGTATTAAGGGTGGGTAGACTGATTCATGGTGGTAAGTATATTTTTTAAGATATAAAGTCATGAGGTTATAGGGGGAGGCGTGTTGGGTTGGAGGGGGTGGGTAGAAAGATTCATGGTATTACTGATAATTTAAGAGAGATAAGAACATTCGATATAAAGGTTATATGCGGTATTCATGATATTAAAGGTGAAATGAGCGATGTTAACACCGGAACAACGGTCTTTCGTAGTATACATCTATATCTTGTTGAAAGACGCATTTGGACCTTTTCTTGATTTTGTTTAGTTACATAAATATAAGAAGATGTGGTATAAAAGAGGGACGAAAGATACCAAAGGGACAGTCAAACTCATAAATCTAAAACAAACTGACAACGCCATGGCTAAAAATGAAAAAGACAAACAGAAAAACAATAGTACACATGACACAACATAGAAAACTAAAGAATAAACAACACGAACCCCACCAAAAACTAGGGGTGATCTCAGGTGCTTCGGAAGGGTAAGCAGATCCTACTCCACATGTGGCACCCGTCGTGTTGCTTATGTGATCACAAATCCGGTAAATAGTCTAATTCGGTAGGTCATATTCATGAAAGGGAAGGGGATTGTAGTTACGACGTAAAGAACATATCCGATATCATTTGTGAAACGGTTATTCCATAACGGTCAACCAACTCGTGATGGCGTCCGTAAAATTTACGAAGGGATGATTTCAACTTCACCATTTGGAACTCTTGGGTTAATAGCTTCCTTGTGAGCAGTAACCCTCTATCAAGAAAATCATGATAGGAAATGCAAGCACGAGAATATCGTATCAAATGGGAGATATATACCCCGTATGCAGGTGCTGCTGAAATGTTGCTACTTAGAAATAGAAAGTTCACAATTGGAAAGCTGAAATCATCTCTTTTGTCGTAAAGTTTTGTTTTCAACCGACCCTCATTGTCAATTTCTAGATGTAAGTCAAGATATGAAGCCGACTTAAGTGTATCTGTAGTATCCTTTATCTCCAATTCGATGGGATAGATGCGTTCCACATAGTCACCAAATTTTGAATTGTTTAGTGAAAGAACGTCATCTATATATAGCGGAAAGTAGAGTTAAAGGATATTGCTAACTTCTTATCTTTCTTCCTAAGAAGTTCCTGCATGAAGTCAGCCTCATAATATTAAAGAAACAAGTCGGCAAGTAGAGGGGCACAGTTTGTTCCCATTGGGATGCCGACAGTCTGTTGAAAAACACGTCCTCCGAACGTTACAAATATGTTGTCAATCAAGAAATCAAGCATCTTGATAATATCGGTTTCAGAGAATTTTTTGTTTGAATCAGAGTGATTCTTTACAAAGTATGATTTATCCCTCCCTAAGACAAGATACTTGTATCTACGTTGGCCATTCTTTTTTATGAAGCAAAGTAATACCAACTCTTTCAATTTGTCTTTTAGTTTGGAATGTGGAATACTTGTGTCAAGAGTAGAAAAGTCAAATGTTTTAATACTGTTACAAGATGAAAGAGAGTTAGATTGTATGTACTCTAAAAGATCTTTGGAATTTTCAAGTATCCACATCTGATTCACGCCACCTCTAGAATAGGCAGTTTCAAAATAACTTTGAAGCCCGTCTTTGATTGCTGATAAAATAGATGTTAATAATTTAGAAAGAGGTGTCGTGGAGCACTTGGAAGACCCAGCAATATACCGTTGTGTGTAAGGACACTTATGTAGTTTAGGTATCCAATACAGTGATGGAAGATCCAGTTCTTCATATTTGGTTGAAATACCAAAGAAACAAAGAACAGACCTATAATTATCCAGGATTTCCTCTTTGTTAAGTGTCGCGAGGAATGATGTGGAAGATTCTATCTGTAACAAAACAGTTACCGCGGCTCTTTACCCAAATATAAACAAATCATCATATAGAAATTGCAATTGCTCAAAGCTGCGTTCTCTCTGCGATAATAATGTTTCAAGGCATTTTTTCAGGGAAGATAATTATTGTGAATCTCCATTATCCGAAACAGAATTTCAAGTGTCTAGTAATACCAGATCAAACAATGAAAAAGAGGCAACAATATTTTATAATTCATCTTTCGAGTCAACCTCTAGATGTTGTTCTTTACGAGTTCATGAACCTTCGGTAAAAAAAAGCAGGACAAAAGCTAGTCGATATGATAATGCATTTTCGAGTAACTGTGATTCTACAGTTTCCAACAGAAAACTTCAATTTGTGAATCAAAGTAGGAGGAATGCTATTCAAGAATCCTTTGGTATCAAAACATTTCATGAGAATCAGCATCAAAGTTATGCTGAGCCTGACTCAGCTAGTATAACCATGGGACTGTATCGCAATCTCGGCAAATTATAAAGAATAACAACTTGTGTTTGAAGATTGTAGATTATAATTCCACCAGAAATGACACAGGAGTTTTTACAGAGCGTGTATTGTTTGGTAAACTGAAAGAAATAAAAATACAATATTTACAATATGTACGAAAGAATTATATGAATGTTCAATGCAGTAATAATATCAAGTCAAAAACGAAAGTAGAATTCCCAGTTCAATTCATAGAAATAAACAATTACAGTTCGTATTTGTTGAATAAACGTGGAATCCAAGTTAACGGAATTAACGGTATATATATTTAACAGTTTATAATTGATTTGAAACGTACTTGACGGTGATTTGTCACAATATCCACAGGAGTCGTTTTGTCGTGGCATCCATTTGCAATAGACAGGTGAGGAAGAGAAAGTAAGCACTAGTGAAAATACGGACAAGTCCAGATTATTTCCGGAAAATATGGATGTCTGAAAATTTAATCCAATAGAATATACAGTTAATATAATTGCGAAAGTGAATCAGAATACTCCCCGTCTGAAATCTACCTGATATCACTATTCCATAACACATATGAATGTTACTATATGAATCCAAAAATATATACATATAATTACACAGGGTTGTTCTCTATGAGAAGAATCATGTCCACGATAGGGCGTGTGTAGGTTGTGGCTTTTCCATTAACGATTACTCGCACTTCTGCTTTTCGGACATGTTCGTCTGCGCTTTTTAATGAGTTCACTATAATTCCAACGGGCCATTGAGTACGGCAAAGGTTTTTGTCCTTTAGAAGAATGACGTCTCCATCGATGAGATCACGGCGATCTTCGGTCCATTTTCGTCGTTGTTGTAGTAACGGCAGGTATTCCTTCCTCCAACGGGACCAGAAAACACTGGCCAGAGCCTGCACTCGTCTCCATTCGGCAAGACAGAGATCTCGTTTGTCGAATTCCCCAAGATGGTCTGAAGTGAAAACGTAGTTGGTTTTCTGTGTCAATAACATAGCCGGAGTTAATATTAACGGATTCTCTGGATCTGTTGACACCGGTACCAGAGGTCTAGAGTTCACTATTGCTGAAACTTCTGCCATTAGTGTGTTAAGCACGTCATGTGTTAGACTTCTTCCGGCTGCGTTAAGAAGCATAGAATCAAGAATTCTTCTGGTGATACCAATCATTCTTTCCCAGGCTCCACCCATGTGGGACGAATGCGGCGGATTGAAGATCCAAGTTGTACCAGAATTGTACAGAAAGTTCTTGAAGGGTCCATCTTCAACGTTGATTGAGTCAATCTTTAAATCGTCGATTGCTCCGATAAAGTTTGTTCCACGGTCAGATCGGAAAATCTTAACTTGGCCTCTTATAGCGGCAAATCTCCTGACAGCGTTTATGAAGGCTGAAGAACTCATTTCCTCGATTAATTCGATGTGAATAGCTCTTGTCACTAAGCATGTGAATAAAATTGCCCAACGTTTTGAGTTGGCGTATCCACCACGTGTTTTACGTGAAACAATTGTCCAGGGTCCAAAGGTGTCTATTCCAACGTTAGTAAACGGCGGTGAAGGTTCTCAAGACGGTCCTCTGGCAATTCAGACATGATTTGATACTCGGTTTTTCCTCTGAGTTTGCGGCATATCACACATTTGTGAATAATAGATGAGATCAAGCGTTTTGCTCCTACGATCCAAAATCCTGCGGATCGAATCGCTCCATCTGTGAAATGGCGACCTTGATGTTTTATCTTATTGTGGAAGTGTCGAACTAATAATGTCGCTATATGATGGCGTCCAGGGACGATCAATGGTTTCTTTTCACGGAGGTGTAAGTCAGATTTTACAATACGGCCTCCAACTCGTAATAGTCCTCGTTCATCCAAAAACGGATTAAGGTTAGCTATCGGGCTCCGCTTGTTAATTTGTTCCCGACGTTTTATACAATCTATTTCATCTCCATAAACTTCATGTTGTGCAGATATTAAGATGAAATTTTCGGCATCCGAAAAACTATCCAGAGAAGTCATTGATGATACCTGTTTTGACCCGTGTAAACGGGAGAAACGTTCCAAAAAGGCTATCGCTCGCACAAGTGATGTCCAGTTGGAGAATCGATTGAATCTATCAGTTCCGATACCTTTATGCTCAGGTGTGGAAAATGTTTTTGCAACATTAACAGTTGCACGGATTTCTCCATCTTCTTGTGGATCTATTAGCTGGTATATATCCTCAGAATTCTTCTGTTCTGAGGAAAGAAGTTGTTTTGGTCCTAATAACCATTCGCTGCTGTGAATTTCATGGGCTGGTACGGACCTTGTTCCCGAGTCTGCGGGATTACGGTGAGTTGGTACATAATTCCATTGACTTGGAGAGCTAAATTTTCTTATTTTCTCTACTCGATTGGCGACATAGATGAAGAACCTTCTTGTCTCGTTACTTATGTAGCCTAGGACTACTTTACTGTCTGTGTAGAATTTTACAGTGTCTATATGTAAATCTAAATTATCCATGATGGTCTGTGTTATCTCGACTGCTAAAACTGCAGCAGATAGTTCAAGACGTGGAATAGTATGACCACTTGTTGGTGCAACTTTAGCTTTCCCAAGAATGAAACCTATGTTTGGTTCACCACTACTGTCGGTCGTGCGTAGATATGCAACAGCTGCTATAGCTTTTTCTGATGCATCGGAGAATACATGTAACTCCTTTGTGGCAGTTTTACTGAGATACGGCACATAGGTACGTGGAATGCGCAGTGTTTCGATAGCTATTAAAGTATCTCTCCAAGATTTCCACTCATCGGCTGTCTCATCAGTGAGAGGTTGGTCCCAATCGACGGTTTCTGATACTATTTTCCTCAATAGGAGTTTCCCTTGTATAATCACCGGAGCCAAAAATCCCAGAGGATCGTAGAGACTGTTTATCGTTGATAAAATTCCTCTCCGAGTGATCGGTTTGTTTTCTGATGATAATTGAAATAAGAAGTTATCAGTGTTTACGTCCCAGCTGAGACCAAGACTACGTTGTAGGGGTTTGCTGTCGCATTCTAAGTCTAAATCTTTAAGATTTGAAGCCAAATCACTGGCATGAAATGCAGACATAACTTCCGCGCAATTAGAGGCAAACTTGTGAAGACGTAAGTTTCCATATTTTGCTAATGCTTGCTGTGTGTCCTTCATGAGCTTAACAGCTTCCTCCTTAGTAGGACATGACGTTAGACCGTCGTCAACATAGAAGTCTCTTGTAACAAAGTTAGTCACATGACTGCCAAACTCTAGTTCTGATGCTTGAGCTGCTTTTCTGAGTCCAAGCGTAGCAACAGCAGGTGACGGACTATTCCCGAAAACATGAACTCTCATGCGGTATTCGACAAGGTTCTCCTGTAGGTCATTGTCTTTATGCCATAAAAATCTCAGGTAATTACGGTGGTCTTTTCTGACAACGAAGCAGTGAAACATGTGTTGAACGTCTGCAGTTACTGCAATCATTTCTTTCCTGAAACGCAGCAGTACTCCCAATAGATCGTTGGTCAAGTCTGGACCTGTAAGCAGGACGCTGTTAAGTGAAACTCCGTTACATTTGGCGGAAGAATCAAACACACCTCTTATCTGATCGGGTTTCTTCGGATGATAAACACCAAACAATGGCAAATACCAGCACTCCTCATGTTCGTGCAATGGTGGAGCGAGCTCTGCATGATTATTGTCTAGGATCTTACTCATAAAAGTAAGAAAGTGTTCCCGCTTAACTGGGTTTCTATTCAAACTGATGTCTAACATATTAGCACGATGAAGAGCTTGTTGTCTGTTGCTTGGTAATGGCTGTCTTGGCACTCGGAACGGCAACGGTGCTACCCAACTTCCTTCCGAGTCTCTTACAAATTCGTTGTCCATCTGCTTCATGAACATTTTATCCTCATATGACTGTCCAGGCTTGTCATCGTCCCTTGTTTTTTCAAAGAGTGGCGATTGTAGGTCTTTCGTTACAGGGTCTGTGTAGTTTTCCCGGATGTCAAACTTGCTTGTGCATGGTTGAAAGGTTGAAGGTTGTCCTGTAGGCAAAATGTTGGTTATTTTGACATTTAACTCAAGAGGAACATGCTGCTTGTTAATGCAGGTCTCTCCTATCACTACCCAACCAAGTTTCAATTGTTGTGCATATGGAGTTCTGGGTGGTCCTATGCGCTGATCGAGGACATGGTGTGCCTCTATAAGGTCTCTGCCAATTAAGAGAAGAATTTGGCAATTTTCCTCTATTGGTGGAATGCTACCTCTAAGTTCTTTTAAATGAGGGTGATGCATTGTTACTTCAGGAGTAGGTATTTCGTCCCTATTATTGGGAATATGATCACATTCAATCAGTACGGGAAGGTCAAACTTGTCATTACCATTGATTGATTCCATGACGAAACCTCTTCCTCTTTTGCCGGAAGTGACTACTTTGCCGGAGCATGTTGATAAAGTATAGTTTTCCGGTTTATCTTTGACGTCGAAAAGATTAAAGAATTCGGGCGATGCTAGTGACCGGTTGCTTTGGTCATCAATGATGGCGTACATGCGAATAACTTTGTACTGGTTATCTTTGTGATAAACATTCACAGGAAGTATTTTAGCACAAGATTTCCCACTATATGTATCTTTGCAGACCTCAGTACAGGTAGAGTTAACTGAGGTTGCCTTAGTTTCAGCCGATTCTATAGGCTCCCCGCCGTAGGCTTGCTTAGGCGAGCTAGACTGTGAACTTGCAGGTTGCTGTGGTCTAGTGATGTGAAGTGCGGTAGTGTGTTGTTTACTTCCACATTCTTTACAACTTATGCTTGCATTGCAATCCCGGCTTCTATGTGTGGTAGAATCACAACACTTGTAACATACATTGTTTTCTTTTAAAAGACCTTTGCGCTCCTCTATTGACTTGGCTCGGAACGCTCGACATTCATTTAAGGAATGCTTTGTATTGTGCAGAATACAAAGACCTTGTTTGCTGGCGTCTCCAGATTGCTGCCCAACTGCTGTTTTATGAGCACCAACTTTAGTCCTAGGGTAAGGCGTAGACCTTGGCGCAGCACCTTTTGTATTTGGTGTGGCTTTTGACCCAAAGATGAACCCAGGATCGTTCTTTGTTTTGCTTATTTCCCTGATGTAGGCAGAGAATTCTGTGAAAGGTGGAAAGGCAACGTCATATTTGGCCTTGTATCTTGTAGCCCTTGTGGTCCACTTTTCTTGGAGTCCGTACGGTAATTTTTCAACAATAGGATTTATCCCGGACGAGGAGTCAAAATATGCTAGCAAACATCCCAGCTTGGGATTTTCCTTGTGATATTCTATTTCTGATAGAATGTCAGACAGTTCGTAGAGACGTGCGTTGTCCTTATTTGTTAAGGTAGGGAATTTTGCAAGTTTACTCTTGAGAGAGGCTTCCAACATTTCTGGAGCGCCATACCGCTCGTCAAGCCTCTTCCATAATCTCTGTATACCTATGGTAGGATTATTAGCGTTCGACGCTCTTATGCTAATGGCGTGTTTAGCAGACTCTGGACCGAGCCACTTGATCAGTAAATCGATCTGTTCTGAGTCAGAGACTTGTAACTCATCAGTCACGTTCTTGAAGCTTGCTTTCCAAGTATGAAAGGACTCTGCCCGATCGTTAAAGCTTGTTAATCGGGAGAAAAGCAAGTCCTTACGTAAAAGGAATCTAGTTATCTCTGATGTAAGGTTGATTTGTTGCTGGTTTGCAACAGGGATCTCTTCTGTTACGCCTTGTTTTTGGTGTGAAACAGGGATCTCTTCTATAAAGTCTTGTTTTAGGCGTAAGACAGGGATCGCTTCTTTAACACCCTGTTTTTGATGTTCAGTAGGGCTCTCATCTGAAAGGCCTAGTTTTTGTATGCCGGTTACTAATCCCAGATCTGGGATAAAGGTAACTTCCGGTGACTTATTATTGGAAGGCAAGACAGCAGATGTCTGTGACAGCAAGTTCTGTGCCACGGATGGCACGAACGCCGGTGCGTCGTGACTCAGCTCGATCTTAACAGGAATTTGTTTTTTCCTTTGAGGTTCTGTTACTTCCTTTACAACAGTTGATACAGGAAGTTTATTGACGAAATCTTGCACGCGCTGGAGCGGGTCTTCCTTTTCGTCAGGGAGATCGCTATACGCTTGGCTATCATCGTATTCCAGGATACGAGCCTCGGCTTCTGCGGCTGCAGCTTCTCTCTGTGCTTCAAGAAGGTTAAATTTGGCTTTAAGTTGGGCCTTTTCTCGGCTTACTCGTGCGGCTTCTTGTTGCATTTGAGCCTTCCTGCGCATAGCCTCTTGTTCTAACTGAACTGTTCTCTGTGCGGCCTCCTGAGCGACTTCTTGTTCCATTTTTGCCTTTTTGTGTGCTGCTTCCTGTTCCATTTCAATTTGTCTGAACAGGGCTTGTTCCTCTAACATTGCTTCCTGTTGTAGGATAATGGCATGTTTTTCTACAAAGGCTATTTTAGACTTGGCAGCTTCTGCCTTGGCACGCTTTCTCCGTGCTAGGCTTGACATGTCTGACACGTTAGAGCTACCACTGCGTGAGGTTTTCTTACCTTTTGAGGTCTTTGTTTTAGTGGATTTGGCCTTTGTTAGGGCGAGGCGATGCTCGTGTAGTTTTTCCATAACAAGTTCCACTTTGGACAGACGTAAATCCAAAGAGAGTTTACATGCATCAATTTCTTTTTGACTCTCCAATGTTCTGGTCCTTTTCAGAAATTCTAGGTATTCATCTGTGAGCCTACGATAATTATTGCAGGCTTTAACAAGTTTGTCCTGGACTGTTAGGAGTTGCTGGAGATCGTTAGGGGGCGCTGTTACTTCCAATAACTGGGATTCAATGTCTGCCCAGAGAGCCTCTAGTTCCTGACAGAACTTGTCACGTTTTTCGGTGAAAGCTCCTTGTCCTTTTTCCGTGAGGTCACGAACTCGCCTAGCCTCGGGATTTTCATCTGACTGGATTGTATTAGATGGATTTTGTAATAGTTCTAAATCTGGAACCTTTCCCTCTGGGGTCTGTATCTCTTCTTGTTGTTCCTCATGACTGGGATCCATGTTGACTCAACGTTGTTAGTTTGCTGTCGAGTATACACAAGCTATGTAGTCCACTGTCAGTGTAAAGGTATGTAAGTTGCTACGTTGTCGTTCCTTGTCTGGATATGTAAAGACAGGTTGTCGTCAATTTACTATGCTGAGCCTGACTCAGCTAGTATAACCATGGGACTGTATCGCAATCTCGGCAAATTATAAAGAATAACAACTTGTGTTTGAAGATTGTAGATTATAATTCCACCAGAAATGACACAGGAGTTTTTACAGAGCGTGTATTGTTTGGTAAACTGAAAGAAATAAAAATACAATATTTACAATATGTACGAAAGAATTATATGAATGTTCAATGCAGTAATAATATCAAGTCAAAAACGAAAGTAGAATTCCCAGTTCAATTCATAGAAATAAACAATTACAGTTCGTATTTGTTGAATAAACGTGGAATCCAAGTTAACGGAATTAACGGTATATATATTTAACAGTTTATAATTGATTTGAAACGTACTTGACGGTGATTTGTCACAATATCCACAGGAGTCGTTTTGTCGTGGCATCCATTTGCAATAGACAGGTGAGGAAGAGAAAGTAAGCACTAGTGAAAATACGGACAAGTCCAGATTATTTCCGGAAAATATGGATGTCTGAAAATTTAATCCAATAGAATATACAGTTAATATAATTGCGAAAGTGAATCAGAATAAAAGTACATACAACATGTACAATGCATACAAATCATCATATGGTAAAGCTAAATATACAAGACCTAGTTACGTCTATGAGAATGCCTTTTAAAGTCCGAGTTTTCGCGAATCTACAGTATTTTTTTGAAATAAAAAAAAAAATTGAATTGTTTAGTGAAAGAACGTCATCTATATATAGCGGAAAGTAGAGTTAAAGGATATTGATAACTTCTTATCTTCCTTCCTAAGAAGTTCCTGCATGAAGTCAGCCTCATAATATTAAAGAAACAAGTCGGCAAGTAGAGGGGCACAGTTTGTTCCCATTGGGATGCCGACAGTCTGTTGAAAAACACGTCCTCCGAACGTTACAAATATGTTGTCAATCAAGAAATCAAGCATCTTGATAATATCGGTTTCAGAGAATTTTTTGTTTGAATCAGAGTGATTCTTTACAAAGTATGATTTATCCCTCCCTAAGACAAGATACTTGTATCTACGTTGGCCATTCTTTTTTATGAAGCAAAGTAATACCAACTCTTTCAATTTGTCTTTTAGTTTGGAATGTGGAATACTTGTGTCAAGAGTAGAAAAGTCAAATGTTTTAATACTGTTACAAGATGAAAGAGAGTTAGATTGTATGTACTTCATATTTGGTTGAAATACCAAAGAAACAAAGAACAGACCTATAATTATCCAGGATTTCCTCTTTGTTAAGTGTCGCGAGGAATGATGTGGAAGATTCTATCTGTAACAAAACAGTTACCGCGGCTCTTTACCCAAATATAAACAAATCATCATATAGAAATTGCAATTGCTCAAAGCTGCGTTCTCTCTGCGATAATAATGTTTCAAGGCATTTTTTCAGGGAAGATAATTATTGTGAATCTCCATTATCCGAAACAGAATTTCAAGTGTCTAGTAATACCAGATCAAACAATGAAAAAGAGGCAACAATATTTTATAATTCATCTTTCGAGTCAACCTATAGATGTTGTTCTTTACGAGTTCATGAACCTTCGGTAAAAAAAAGCAGGACAAAAGCTAGTCGATATGATAATGCATTTTCGAGTAACTGTGATTCTACAGTTTCCAACAGAAAACTTCAATTTGTGAATCAAAGTAGGAGGAATGCTATTCAAGAATCCTTTGGTATCAAAACATTTCATGAGAATCAGCATCAAAGTACATACAACATGTACAATGCATACAAATCATCATATGGTAAAGCTAAATATACAAGACCTAGTTACGTCTATGAGAATGCCTTTTAAAGTCCGAGTTTTCGCGAATCTACAGTATCAAACAAACTAACTGAATTTCCAACTTTTGTAAGATCCAAAGCTGAAAAAGAGCCAACGCTAAGAAATAAATCTTCTTTTGAGCCAACCTCAAAAAACGTTCGTTTCGTGGCTATGAACCTCTTGATAATCAAAGAAGGAATAATGTTATTCAAGATGATTTCTGCAATAACACATTTACCGCGGATCAACACCAAAGTCCATACAAATCATCATATGGTAATGCCAATTATTCAAGGCCTAGTTATGCCTGTGAGAAAGTCTTTTCAAGTCCTAGTTTTTGTGGAGATAATCATGTTTCGAGCAACACAGAATCTACACTTTCTGACAAAGAATTTCAATATACAACTTTTATAAGATCAAATGCTGAAAAAGAGCCAACGCTAAGAAATAAATCTTCTTTCGAGCCAAACTCAAGAAAACGTTCGTTTCGTGGCTATGAACCTCTTGTTAATCAAAGAAGGAACAATGCTATTCAAGATGCTTTCTGCAATAACACATTCACCGCGGATCAACATCAAAATACATACAAATCATCATATGGCAATGCCATTTATTCAAGGCCTATTTATGTCTGTGAGAGTGCCTTTTCAAGTCCTATTTTCCGGATGATAATAATTTGTCAAGCGACACAGAATCTACACTTTCTGACAAAGAATTTCAATATACAACTTTTATAAAATCAAACTCTGAAGAAGAGGAAACACTAAGAAATAAATTTTCTTTCGAACCAACCTTTAGAAAAACTTCGTTGCGTATCTGTGAACCTCCTGTGAAACATAGAAGAACGAATGATATTCAAGATGCTTTCTGCAATAACACATTTACCGCGGATCAACATCAAAGTACATACAAATCATCATATGGTAATGCCAATCATTCAAGGCCTAGTTATGTCTGTGGAAATGCCTTTTCAAGTCCTAGTTTTCGGGGAGATTTTTCGAGCAACACAGAATCTTCACCTTACGACAAAGAAATTCAATATACAACTTCAAAAGCTGGAAAAGAGGCAATACTGAGAAGTAAATATTCCTTCGAACCAACCTTTACAAATATTTCGTTACGTCTGCATGACCTTCCTGTGAAAGAAAGAGGAAAGAAAGCTATTCAATATTCATTTGGTCATATAACCGATACAGTGGTTCACCATAAAAAACATATGTTAAGGACAATTATTCAAGGCCTAGTTGAGTCGGTGAGAATGCTTTTTCAAGTCCTCGTGTTCGGGGAGATAATTATTTTTCGAACAACCGTACATCTGTAGTATCCGACAAAGCATTTCAGTTTTCAAGAATACACAGATTAAACGCGGTAGAAGAGAGAAAGCCAAGACGTAAATCGTCTTTCCAGTCAACTTTAAAAAGAAAATCTGCGATACCTGACCAAGAACATCTTTTGAATTAACCACAGTAGAACGAATGATGATCTAGATTCATTCTATAGCAAAACCGTTACTGATCACGAGGCTCCACACCGAAGCATGTACAAATCATCATATACTTATTTCTAATTAGCAACACCGTAAATCACTGGTATTCCAAAAAGATTTTTAAGAAAAGAAATCTCAAAGCGGAAGAAACGTTTACTTTATGCGAAACCTTGTTACGTCTTCAACCACCTCTCTAAAATAATAGAACATACATTATTCAAGATTCCTTCTATAATAAAGCAGTTATGCTAGCTGAACATTCAAGTATATGTGCATCATCATTTATTTATTACAATGCACCAAAGGCTAGTTTTTCTATGTCCAAGTGACATTGCTTTTTCGAGTAACTGTAATACTCAAGTAAAGGACAAAGAATTTCAGTTTTCAACTATAATAAAATCAAAAGCTAAGGAAGAAATATTATTATGTAATCAATATCCTTTCATATCAACCTTAATATAAATTTCGTTACGTGTCCAAAGACGTCATGCGCATAACAGTGGGACAGAGGTTATCAAAACGTTTCCTGTAACAAAAAAGTTCATAGGACTGGAAGAAAGAAAAAAAACAGTTAATAGGTAAAAGTTGTCTGCCAAATAGAAATTACTATTATTAATAGTATAATGATGTCTTTGATTATGCTTTATTACCCGATAAAGTACTTCAATTTATCAAAAAGAACATAACAACAATATATAGTTAATCTACTTACGATTCAACTTTAATCAAAATGTCTTTGAGTGTCAAAAGAACTCATTAAATGAAAACAATATATGCAGGGTATTAAAAATTCTCTGAGGAAAAAGACAACTTGACAAAGATATTCACCCATCAAAAAAATTAGAAAAACTAAGTCATAAACGTGTGTTGTTTTCTTCGAAACTACATTTGTATGAACTAGGCAAAATCAGTTCTTCCGTGCCAAATTGACAAGAAAAAATAACAATTTCCTACCGTATTATTATTTTTGAGAATTGAGAATAAAGTGATATGATGGCGCGTTTGTCATACAAGAATTTCAAATGTTGGCTTGGGCATTTTTAGGGGCCAGCTGAAGGACGCCTCCGGGTGCGGGAGTTTCTCACTACATTTAAGACCCATTGGTGGCCGTCGGCTGTTGTCTACTCTATAGTCGGGTTGTTGTCGCTTTGACACATTCCCCATTTCCTTTCTCAATTTTATTTGCCGTATGTGAAACATATCCTTACACTCTGGAAATGTTGATTTAACGAGAAAAATCTAATGTCATACAGAAGGATGAAGAGTAGTCCATAGTTGAATGCTTTCCCA
Source organism: Mytilus edulis (assembly GCF_963676685.1). Taxonomy (NCBI): domain Eukaryota; kingdom Metazoa; phylum Mollusca; class Bivalvia; order Mytilida; family Mytilidae; genus Mytilus; species Mytilus edulis. The sequence goes on from NC_092350.1 coordinate 27,046,164, forward strand.
TGAAGAAATGACAGCTAATATTTTCAACAGTGTTTAACATAACAAGATAAAATAGGGATACGTGCAATTACGATGAGAGGGTACAGTTTTTCTATATTTTTTGTTATATTAAACCAACAAAGTAAGTAGATATTTAAATCATACTTTTGGTCTTGGCCTCATAGCTTTTTCATTGGAAATATTACCACAGCGCCTTAGTAGTTTTATTTTTAACATACTTATTATGTATTTGATGACGATACATAAAGTGTATTGGCTCTTCTAGAATACAATTCACACAAGAACGGAGTTTAAGTGACCAACAGTCTACTAACATACGTTGACAACTAATATAATACATTTTTGTAGTTAATATGATTTAATTAGTATAAATATAAACAGCTTACTATTCCTTCTTTACAAAAAATCTGTTGGAGGTATACTGATTTACATTTTGTTCTGTATTATCGTTAGATGGAACATTGTCAGCACATAGAAAGTAAAGAAAAGAAACGGTTATTAAGGTTTCAATATGAAAGCATTTCGTCGTATCTCTAATTGCTATATATGAGTAAATAAAATGAACTGTGTTTTATTGCATGCAATGGAATATTTACAAATGTAAGATAGAATATTACAGTAAAAAATTAACGTTAACTGTACCAAGTGTATTGCTGCAGTTACGCAGTTCGACAATTTCTCTTCAAACTTTGGTCCTTGTGTCACAAATGCGGACAGGAATAGTGCCAACTTCAATTTTTGTCTGAACTTCATTTAATTTTATTGATTGCAAAACGGAGGTTAATGTTTAATATTTACAATTTTTGCATTTTTCGTTCAGCAGTTATATGGTCTTTTTGTTCCATGGAAAATCTTACAATCTGTTAAAATCTCAGAATGTTGTTACTGATGATAAAAACTTATTTTATGTTGTTTATAGGCGAGTTTTGTTTTGGTTTTGCTGTTAATAAGTTATAAAACTCAAATGATAATAATTAGATACTTTATGCTATTTTCTTGCTCTAACATGTCTAACATGGGAACCGTTCTATCAACACTATTCAAATAACGACCGTTTACTGAATCTAGTAGTTCACGTAAAATAGAAATTTAAATTGATGGAGATCAAACGTTATAATGCATGGACAATTGGTTCTGATGTTGTTTACAAACATACGTGTTGTTCATTCAATGATAAGGTAAACCGCATTGTTTTATACTTAAAGGTATAGTGTTCCATATGTTATGATGATACAGGGAAGACATATTTAGAATATATTTTAAAAGTTCGAAGATATCTTAACTTTGCTTTGTATTTTGTTTATTTCTAAAGCTACTTCAACCATAGACAAATATATTTGTTCAAGAAGATAACTAGGTCGAAATATTTCGTGTCGAGTATCAATCTATGTTACAATTAAAATATTACCTGTAAGTTATATATAGACCAATTTTCTGAAAACATTTAAAAAAAGTTTCATTGCGTAAGTTATCAATAGGTGTATTTCTGGAAAACGATGAATGTGCACAAAGTGAAACAAGCCTTACTACAAGGATACATAAACACACAAATTATCTTTGTACTATTTCATGACCCCTTATTGAAAGATATAAACAATTACTTCGTATCATCAACGTATCTATTATAAATTGATTCGTTACGTTTATTGGGAGTATAAAATTACCCAGAGCAGACGAAGAAGAATACATTTATTAGTTGGATTACTAAAAAGTAAAATCATAAAAATACTGAATACTGAAATTAAAAAAGGAAAGACCCTAATTATCTAATGGCAAAATCAAATGACATAACACATCAAACGAATGGATAACAATAGGAATATAGATTGAACTATCTCTTACTGAATGCCATAAATTGACCTCTGTTTGTCTTTTATCATCTTTTTTGTATCGTTGGGTTGATATGTAATGAAATTATTTATATTATATTATTCTATTATATTCTGTTCTAACTAATTTATATATAATATAATATGTTATAAAAGAGTGAATGTTATATGATATGATAGATAAAATAATACTATCTGATTTTGAAGTTCCAGGTTTTAACGAGAATCAGAATCAATAGAAACATGTCATGAACTAAAAGTACCACTTCAGTTACGAACAAATCACAAATGTAAGGGAAGCAATTCTTCACGTTAAGTTATAGTGAAAGTAGAATATTTTCAGGATATCGTTTTAATCTCAATTATATACTAAGTCTTCATGATAAAATTTAGCTGTTGTGATAGAAAAATGAAAGGTTTTAAGAAGGATGTTTAATGAAGTCGACTTATTTGGGAATAATGAAGTTAAAACCATCGGAAATATTCTTTTCACAGGACTCTATTTCTAACAAATGGGGCGAACAATCATCTTGCAGATCAAAATTGATAGGGGAAACGTTGGATGAATTGTTAACTGAACATATTGCTGTGAAGGACATTCCAAATATAACGGTTGTAATAAAAGATGGAAAGTTTTACACAGCTGACAATCGGCGACTTTGGATCTTTCGAAAAGCCGAAGAATTGGGATTTGTACATGCAATCGAAGTTGATCATGTTACACGGCGACATGTCAAACGGAAAAAATTTACATCGAAAAATGGCGGAATTTCGATAAAGATTCGAGGATCTGGAGACCCTGGAGGTCAAATGTGGAGAACATGGAAACCAAACTCAAATCAGGATATAAATGAAACTACAGAAAAATTGGCATTGCGTTCACATGTAATTTATGAAAGTAAGACTAATGTTATTCAAAACTATTTCTGTAGCAAAACAGTTAACGGGACTCAATATCCAATTACATACAATTCATCATACAATAATTACAATTCGGCAATTCCTGATGTCAGGTGTGATAATTCTTTTTCGGTCAACCGTGAAACTCCGGATCCATTATTGACAACAAAAACTCTGCTACCAAGTGTAAAAATAACAAAAGTTGATGAAAAGGCAACAAAACATACAACATCCTCTTTCGATTCAATGTATATGGAATCTTTGTTACGTGTCGAAGGACCTACTGTATATCAAGGTAATACAAATGTTACTCAAGATTTCTACAGTCCAAATATACATATACATACATTATCGAGCATTAGTGATTCTCCAGTACCCGCCACAGTAATTCCACATTCAAGTATAAAAAGATCAACAGCTAAAGAAGATCCAACAAGAAGAAGTACATCTACTGTCGAGTCAAGAAATAGAACAAGTTCTTTACGGGTCCATGGAGCTTTTATTAATCAAAATAAACCGAATTTTAATCAAAATCCCTTCTGTAACAACACGTTCACCAAGGCTCAACTTAGACGTACATTCAAATATTCATATAGTGATTGTATTTCTGCTAGGCCTGATGTTTTATATGACAACGAGTTGTTGGGCATTTGTGAAGCATCTTCTTCTTCTTTCTGTAACTTCCTTTTGTGGCTAAGAGAACATGCATTGCTTGATTTTTTCATTGACCTGTTATATCGACGAAAAAGTATAAAAAGAACATCATTTGAAGAGGAGCCATCAATACGGAGTACATCTTCTTTCGAGTCAAGCAAAAAAAATACTTTGTTGCGTGTACAAGGACCCATTTTTAAACAAGGTCGGACTAGTGTAGGACGTTTTATTAAACAAAAAGCGACGAAGGTTAATCAATGTTCCGTCTGTAACAACACTTGTACCGTGTCTAAACATACAAGTACAAACAAATTATCATATAGTGATGACAGTTTTGCTAAGATGGATGTTCGATGTGACTATGATTGTTTGGGACTCTGTGAATCTTCTTCTGCTTCTTTTTGTAACTTCCTTTTGTGGATAGGACCACAGCAATTTCTGGACTTTTTCAGTGTGCTTATATAACAGGGACAAACATAGCTTAACTAACTATCAAATTATTACAGTTTAAGACGCACTTTCTAGTAAAATAAGGGGCTAATATTACACGGAAAATATAAAAAGTTATACAATATGTTACTACGTTGTACGCTTCCAAAAGTTTTTAATGTTCTGAAATCTGAAAACATTAATAATTAACTTTATGGCAATAGTCAACCGTGGTATGATGCACCATATTTGTAGGACTCCCTCCATTACGTACATCAGCTTATTGCTGTCTATTTGCCAACTGCATGACATTATATAGCGATTTAACTTCACTATACCAAAATACAACTATGTCCTCCATGTACACATCTAACTGTATTGTATATGCACAACTAGTTTGTACTCTGAAAAGTATTGATTAACATTCAAATCCATATGCATTAAATGAATGTTCTGTAATGTTGGAGCGTTTAGCTGAGTTAACCCCTTCCAGAGTTGGATATCTTTTTCAAAAATGTTGGAGTTTTTCTTCTTTGAGTTTGCATAACGGTCGAAGTGGATCTGTACAACCTATATTAAATACAGGTTTTGCTTTATTTGCTTGTAAGAGGTAGGTTCTGGTTAGAATCCTAATTTTGTTATAGATTTCATTCTTTCACATTAATTTTGTGTTGCAGTTTCCCAAACTGGATATATTTCTCCATTACTAATATGGTCAATACCTAGCTAATTTAGAGTTGACTTCTCTGAACTAAGTGACATACATTCAATGATCTAAAACTTATTTCTAGCAGATCTAACAATTTGTTTCCCTTTTACTTTTATTGGGAGACTAGAAGATCTTCCAGGTAAGGTAGATTATATTGACGAAGGATATTTCAGTTATGTGAAGCAACGTTCAGTTGCTTGTTTTTATTTTGTAGTGGCTCAATTGTTTTTTGTGAAGCTCAGCTACAACATGTATAGGGAGAGTGCTAAGTAGGGAGTATACTGCTTCCCTGACGCTGTTTTTTTTATAAATTTAAATAGTTTTTAAAACGAATAAGTTGATATTACACAAGACATTGATTTATGAAAAAGAAGATGTTGTATGATTGCCAATTAGACAACTTGCCACACGAGACCAACATGACACAGAAATTAACAACTATAGGTCACCGTACGACCTTCAACAATGAGCAAAGCCTATACCGCATAGTCAGCTATAAAAGGCCCTGAAATGACAATGTAAAACAATTCAAACGAGAAAACTAACGGCCTTATTTATATAAAAAAAATGAACGAAAAACAAATGTGTAACGCATAAACAAACGACAACCACTGAATTTGGCCAGTTGTTAGAATTAAAACTTAAAGACTGAAGAGCAAGTGAGGTTAAATATAGATTCCATAGATATTTAAGAAAATGTTTGAATTCAACCATTTGTTCCAATATTCTACCGTCTTAACCATTTTTACAGACTGGTGTTTTTCTGAAAGTGATAATTTCAAATGTTGTGGTAATACTTCATATTCGTCTCCGGTCTTGACGGAACTCAGATTTTGAATATATTCTAAGATTTCTGTGGTATTATTTTCCGACATTTCCTTAATTATGTCGCAACACAGTTAGCAAATGTGAAGATATTCCTCAGTACAATAATTTTCGTTCATGGGTTGGCAAGGTTTTTATAATAATCTGCAAGAACTGCTCTTTGTTGGTCTGAACTCTTAATCTTCGTGATACTAACCAGAGTAACAAAATGTTTGCTACAGCCAACATTTTCGTTTTATAAGTTTGAACGAGTCTTTTTATGAAAGTTTGGTTTCCGCCGATACGTTGAGCTTCGCCCCGTTATGCATAATCACACATTTTTGCTTTTTTAAGGCAGTGAATTATATTTCCAACAAGTTCCGTAAAAGTTAAATCTGATGGTTGTTGTTTTATGAAGGAAAGCTTTAATTGGTTTAATATTCATTGTGTCAGTATTTAATCTATTTGAGGCGATTGTACTTCCTTGGGGTGATAGAAAGTGTCGTTTTCCGAATGATTGTCTTTATTAAAATCTATTTTTTTTAGTTTCGGGGGTTATTGGGAGTCTATCATGGGGTTATATTGTTCGATAAGATGTCCATTTAACATTGTTTAAGGCACCACCACATAGAACACTAGTGTTTTCTGTGTGACTCATTGTCTATACCTTTTTCTCTTTAAATGTTTTGTGAATTTTGGCAAAAACGGTGGCGTGCAGATGTTTATGAAAAATGCTATAATGTTTTCTATTTCTACGTCTGTTCTACTTATATAGCATATTTCGTGAATTACCATCTGGAAGTTTGGGAATAACTTTTATTTCTGAGAAGTCGGCAACTGCAGAGTTCGACAACATGTTACCCATACTTATTGGACCTCAGTGTGCTTCAAAATTTGGTACGGATTTGATGTCGTGAGAACGTGAAAAATATGTAATGGAAAACGTTTTTAAAAGAAATTTGTTCCGTATCCAATATCCATTACTCTTCCAAGCATATACTAAAAGTAAGGCCTGCCAATGTCTCTCAGATATTTAAGAATTGATTTGTCAACCTCCATTTATTTAATGGTATTATCATCAAATTAAGTCCTGGATTCTGACTTATATTTTGTGCTTATTGCTATTGAGTAAAGTAAAACAATGATGTGTAGGATTAGTTTTATTCCATTTTTGTTGGAGGAAGATCTTTATTTGGAGCAGAAGACTGGTGTGGTTTGTTTCATTGATCTATTGGTTTTGCGTGTATTTTGAAGGTAAAGGCTAAAGGTATCAGTCAGGTTTGCTTATTTTTCCAATGCTGACTTTACAGATTTCTGTTGATTCATTTTTATATGTCTTTGAATTTCTAGTATCTACTAAAGAAATTCAGCGTTCAAGTATAAAAAAAAAACGTTAAAGAAAAAACAACATGTGGAAAAAGTCTTCTCCCGAAGGATTCTTATGCCCGCGTCACACTGTCCCGATTTTTATATACGATGGACACCCGAATGAGAAAATTGTAAGTTCGTGCGAAGTTGGTCCCGATCTCGTTAAAATACCAAAAAGTGACCGAAGAAAGTACGATGAATAACGAAGTCTATACGATGGTGCCGAAATTATATACGATAGCAAAAGATGGACATACGAAGGTTAACCGAAGACGGATATTTCAGCCTCATATCTCAGCCGAAGCCTACACGATGGATCACGAAGGCTACACGATGGATTACGATGATGGCGCGATGGCCATACGATGTCTAAAAGACGTCGTGTACAGCTTACGATGCATTTAAATTATATGCCGAAGGCATCATGCGTTTTAAATTGTTTGATCAATATTGAATATATATTATATTGTACATTTGATTTCTGGTTTAATCATAAGACGGAAGGGTAAAACTTGACTCTGAGTTTCTGTACAAGTCTGCCATGCATGGCGGGAAATCGATCTTTTTGCCTAATTCTTATAAAACTTAGTTTATTATCCCCTCGCCTACTACATGTAAGTTGCGTGTGGATAAAATTGTTATGGACACTCTAGAACCAAAATGCTCAAAACATGGTATGGTGTTACTCGTTAAGATATCTTAAGCGCTATTGACTTTAAAGTTCAAAGGTCAAGGTCAGAGTGGCAGTTGTAATACAAGGCAATATCACCCTTGTGGACACACTAAAACCAATATGCTTCAAAAGATTTTAACCACATTTGGTATAGTGTTCCTCCTTGTAATGATCTGACATTTTTTACGTTCAAGGCCAAAGGTCAAGGTCATGCAGATGGACTTGTTTTTTCTCCTTGAAATAGCATAATACACAGGAAATTGGTTGCTCATTTTTTTTACCTGCTGGTTCTAAGGACAATATTAAAGGTATTTCCAGTTACTGAATGTTTTGGTTGATTTCTAAAAAAATAGTTTATGCATCAAATATGCATATTCAATTTACCATTTTCTGCATGTGTCATATACAAATATAGTGTCCATATTTGTCCCCAATATGTTACATACGAGGGGGTGCCACGCTCGGCATTGCCTTGTTTGAACTGTAAAATGTGTGCACTAGTCTGAATAATCACCCATAAGTATGCCCATGTTTACTGATCTATCTTATAGGTAAGGTAATGGGTTCGTTGATCCCTTTTTATTAAAAAAGAGCTCTTTTCAGGAGAATATCATAATAATATAGACAAAAAGAAGGATGCAGGGAAAGCAACAAATGCGGCAAAATATGACATATATAGAAAACTAAATGGTTATGGAGTAAACATTCGTGTGACAACGACTCAGACGATACATAAAAAATCAGAATAATGAAGAAAAAGTTGGTTTCCCTATATACGTGTACCTGCAGTGTTGGTGTACGAGGCGCGTTTATGATTTTCATTATGTTACTTGATATGAAAAATTGACAAAAAATAATATTTTACTTGTAGAAGTAAATCCTGAGCCTAAAATAGCTGCTCTTCTTGTTCCATTTGAATTAATAGAAACAACGCTGTCGCCTTTCTTGTTCTCATAGAATGATATGATATGAGCTCCATGTTTTGTGAACGTCTTTCTTAACTGTCGTATTAGATTGACCAGTTCATATCGCGCATGGCACTTTAAATGTATTTTAGCGCGAAAATTAACTTACATTTAGCTGGATTGATTGCCGTCGTAGTTCCATCTTGTCGCCTTCGTACTTTTATTCGATGGCGACACGACGGGATTACGAGGTCTTCACGAAGTCGTGTTGCCATCGTAAGACCTTCGGGTAGCTTCGTGATTAATTCGTGTAGACATCCTAATGTCAAAACTGTCCGATGGAAACGATGGAAACACGAATGCAATACGATGTTCAAAGAGGCATTCCCGTCGACATTACGATGGTGAGGATGGTGATACGAACTCAATACGAACCATCAACATCGGACGCACCTTCGGGGATTTTTTAACATGTTAAAAAATTTAGAACCCTACCCGAAGTTGTCCCCGAAGGCTAGAAAAAGTGGCCGATGGTTAAAGATGGTTAAAGATGGCACTACGAATAGCCCGATCTGGATACGATCAGTCCCGATTTTGAAAATTTCCATAATCGTGTTGCAATCGGCGTAAAAATCGGGACAGTGTGACGCGGGCATTAAGAAGAACGTTGTTACTAGTCCAAGGTAATCTTGTAAATCAAAGTAGGATGAATGTTACTAAAGTTTCTATAGCAACAACACAGGCACTGATGCTCAACATCCAGGTAAACACATTTGACAACTTATCGCATAGTGTTTACATTTCTGCAATGCCTGATATCTGTTGTTCTGAAACTTATTTGGGCAAACAGTAAAATAACAAAATTACTGAACTCTGAAGGAAAATTGAATTCGGAAAATTCATTATCAAATGGCAATATCTAAAGTTCAAAAACATTAGACGAATTTAAACGACTGTCATTGTCCTGACTCGGTACAAGCAATTGAGAATTTTCAGTATCCGACAAACAAATTAAACGATCAAGTATAAAACGATCAGCTGCCGAAGAAGAGACAAAACTTGGATATAAATCTTTTTATTAAAAAATCCCTTCGTTACCATTCCAAGGAACTTAGTTGATTGAAGTAAGACGAATCTTAATCAAAATCCCCTTAAGTACATACAAACTATCTTATACTAGTGCTGACTAAGTTTTTACAAAGTCTTATGTTTATGAAATGTTTTTTCGAAAAAATCCGAATCTGAAGTGACCTAAATATTGTAGTTAGTATTCTGCAATCAGTCTTTTTGCTTGTCATCCCTTAGCAAAACCATGTTTTTTGTCAAAGACCTTATTCTTATAAAAGTAGGACGGAGGTTATTTAATATTGGTGTCATAACAAAAAAGTTACTACGACTGAACTCCCATGCCAAGACAATTCGCCATATATAAATTAATATTCTTCTAGACAAATTATTATCTGTAAAAATAGTTTTTCGACTAACCTAAAATCTCAGGTACCCGATAAAAGATTCAGCTTTCAAAACAAATTAAAGTTCTGACGTAAGAACAACTATATACAGTCAACATGCTCTCGATTCAACATAAAGCAAAACTTTTTTCCAAGGACCTCAATCTAATTAAAGCAGGAGAGATCATATTCAAAATTCTACCTGTATCAAAACATTTACTGAAACTGAAGGTCCAAGTATATACAAATCATCAAATTGAAAATTACTTTAGTACAATGACTAGTTTTGTTTTTTATATTAAAAAATACAGAAAAAACAACATTGCGTGCATCTATTTTTGTGGTTATTGAAGGATGAACCGAACTGCGACTTTAAGTATTGCAATTGAAAAATATCTGCAAACAACTATATATATCTAGGTATCAGATATCAGAAAGCGCGCTCTTACTATTGCGATTTTCACTTAGTCGCAGACTTCACAAAAATAAAACCTCGCAAAAGTTTCTATTCTTTCCTTCACAACGTACATGTAGAATCTCAAATACCAGATAAAGATCATGCAGATATGAATAATATATTACCCTAATTCTAGTAAAATATCATTTGCACAGATCAGTTGTGGATACTCAGATTACCAAAATACAGAATAAAACCATTATACGTTTACACAATGATAATATCTATTTTTAAGAATAAAAAACCTATGAATAAGTTTGTGTTCTTTAATATTAGGCACATATCCGAATATATAATAGGTATGGTGTATGTTTTAATGATGATTTTTAATGACTGTAATTTCCTAATCACAAAATATCTTCGATCATTTAAAGTGGCAGAGGCTTAATTTACCATCAAGTGTAGTTATTGCATTTCACGTGAAGTGGAGTAAAATTCGGAGGGAAACTTGTTCTGTAAGTCTTGAGAAGGAGGGAGATAGAAATTTAATTTAATTACCTTCATGCATTGAAAATTCAGTACAATGACCAACCATAACACACATAAATGAATTTGGAAACTTGTATGTACTCTAAACCAATGTTGAACCATACCCTTAAAGTCAATTATACATTAATGTTGTTTTGTCAATTGAAAAATTGTAGAAAAATCTTTGTAAGCATGAGTAGACATGCCGATGAAGCACCCCCCGCCCCCAACCCCCCCCCCCCCCCCCAACAACCCACAATAAACAAAAGAAAAACGACAAACAATATTCAACAAAATATTACAAAGTAAAACGGAGATGAACTCACTATATTTTGTTATTGAAGTTTAAGGGAATATCCCATAACAAAATAAATTAATGGTGGACGATCGCAAGCGAACCTTCATCACCCGATTACAAAAAGCCTGTATCCTCTGTGGAGCCCATTTTGTTTTGCAGTTTCCTAATTTTTCCTCTAGTCTCTTTTTTTTAATTTTTTTTTTATCTTTTATCCTACACAGATGATATGGAAAAATGCCCTGCTTATGTAATCAATCAAGTTCCAGGATTACATATTGCAAGGTTAACCAGGATATTTTAATCCACTTTAATATATATTTATATATATGTAACTATTTGTTTTCACAACGACATGTCTTTGGATTTAAGAATCAACCCAAATGATGCGAAGTTTTAATGAAATAAACTATCATAAAAAAATGACAAATTTAAGGTCCTTATTTTCCTTGATAAAATGTAATCTATAATTTTCTTACACGTTTCATTCGTTTAAAATTTTATAGTTATCATGTGCTGTTGAATAAGGCATTAACAATCCTGTTTCGAAAAAGGAGTTGCAAACTTTCTAATATACTCTAGTCATTGAACCGATTTTTAGAAGAAAATAAATATGACCATACCAAATTCATAAGACAGAGTGAAAAATGAAGTACACGTATGTGTCTTTTAGTTGAGACTGTTTCAAGTTGTGAGTTACCTGGGGGAGATTAAATATAGACGACTTTTGACACTACTGTCATCGCACTTTCAAGTAGTCATTACTAAGCGTTTTACCTGACAAGATAATGACACTTGAGTTTGACTGTCCCTCTGGTATCTTTCACTCCTTTTTTGGAATTTTCCTCAGATTTATTTTGTGATTCTATTATTTTCATAACCACACATATACCATGATTCGTAATTATAGCTAAGGAAATGATGTTAAGAAGAATGAGATCATCACCGACGGTCACTTTTATATCCAAAGACGGACGAGGATAAATCTTTTGGAAATGAGATTTCTAAAATTAGCTTAAAAAAACCCAATCTTAAGACGAGCATCTGTCTAATTAAAATAAAGAAAATCAGAGTTCTATATTTTAATTAGACTGAACGATAATTTTTTGCGAATTGGTGCTTACAGAGACAAACAAAAACATGAGAAAAATAGCTATGAAATAAGTATTAACAGTGTTAAAGTCAATTTGAATCTTTTCCCAAGAAACGTTTTGATGAATCACAAAGGTAATGTATTGGAAAATGACTTTAATTAAATGTGTTTGTGTAATTGTCATTTGTTTCTGTCGTTGTATTTTATTTTTATTTAACATTAAACAAAAAGGATTAGGAATTGAATGATTTGTTGTTTAGTTTTTGAACTATCATTTACCTGTAAGAGTCAACTATGATATCTTTAGCTGTCCAACATTTTTTAAGAAAGGGTATGGTTACTCTTAGACAGTTATAGTTAAAATAATAGTGTCTAACAGGTAAATGATAGCCCATTACTGAAATAAAAAACTGGTACAAAAATAGAAAGACGTGACATAAATGTGTTAAATTATAGATAAAAAAGATAACATTATCTGAAGATGGTTATGCCAATGAAAAATGTCATGCGCAGAAAAATAAGAACCACCATTTTGTTAACGAACAAATAACATATAACAAGGAAACAATTCACCGCATGAATACGTTTTGAAAGTATATATTTGATGACCTAGTATATAAAACCAAAATGTATACAAAAAATCGTCAATACGAAATTTGTTTTTTGTATAGGGTATTTAATAATCAGTTTTCCGAATGTCCAAATCATTTATCCGAAACGTTTTAAAATAACTTAAAATATCCATTCAAAACGATCGACATTGAATGTAAACTTATAATGAGCAGTTGTAAAAGGAAGAAGAAAACATGAGTTGTGAAGTCGACGTTACCGGGTATGATGAAGTTAAGACCATCCGAAATATTCTTTTCACAGGATTCTATTGCAAATAATTGGGGTAAACGCACACCTTGCAATGTTAAATTTATAGGGGAAACGTTAGATGAATTGTTGACTAAATCTATTTCACTGCGGGACATTCCAAATATTACCTCTGTACTAATAAATGGAAAATTTTACACTGTTGACAATCGGAGACTGTGGGTTTTTCGAAAAGCAGAAGAATTAGGATTTTTAGATTACATTGAATTTGATCACGATCAGCAACATTTCAATCTAACAAAATTTACAACGACTAATGGTGGAATTTCGATTAGGATTCGAGGATCTGGAGACCCTGGAGGGCAAATAAGGAGAACATGGAAACCAAAAACATTTCAGAAAGTACATCAAAACACAGTGAGCAATTCTGCATATCGTAAGATTTATGCTATAGAACATAGGAAGAATGTAAATGCAGGTTATTTCTGTACCAAAACAGTTTCCGAGTATCAAGATTCAGGTACATACAAATCATCACATTGTAAAAACTATTACTCCAGGCCTAGTTATCGGTTTGACAATGCTAATTCCAGGAACTTCGAATCTCCAGTATCTGACAAAAAAGGACAGTTTTCCTGCATAATAAGATCAAAAGCAGGAACAGAAACAACAAAATGTGGTCAATTGTCTCGAGAGTCAACTATAAGGAACAATTCATTACATGTCCAAGGACCTCCTGTTTATCAAAGTAGGTCACGTTTTAATCAAAATGTCTTTGTAAACAAACATGCAAGCGATGCTAAACATCCAAGAACACTCATATCATATAGTGATAACCTTTCTAGTAAGCATGATTTTCGGAGTTATAATGAGTTTTTAGGCAAGTGGGAATCTCCAGTATTGGACAACGAAATTCACGATCCTATTACAAAACGATCACCAGCTGAAGAAAAGCAAACACGTTGTAAATCGTCTCTCGAGTCAATCTCTAGAAAAACTGCGTTCAGTGTCCAAGGATCTCTTGTTAATCAAAGAAGCACGAGTGAAAATCAACATTCCTTCGGTATCAAAACAGTTGCCGAGTCTAAACATCTGAGTACATACAAATCATATAATGATTACATTTTTGTAAAGCCTGATGTTCGGAGTTATGATGCATTTTCGGGTAAGTGGGACTCTCCAGCATCGGACGTAGAAATTCACCATTCTATTATCAAACGATCACCACCTGAAGAAAAGCAACTACTAAGGAGTAATACTTCCATCGGGAAAATCTCAAGTAAAACTAAGTCATGCGCCAAAGGCCATGAAAGTAGGACTTATGTAAATCAAGATTCAATCGGCAACAAAAAAGTTTCTGATGCTCAACATCCAAATACATACAAATCCTCATATATTGATTATATTTCTGCCAAGACTGATTTTCTGTGTGATAATGATTTTTCAAGCAACAGCGAATCTAGTTTATCAGCAAAAAGAAATTACCGTTTAAGTATTCAAAAACCAATAGCTGAGGAAGACCAAACACAAAGAACTAAATCTTCTTTCGAGTCATCCACGAGAAAAACTGCGTTAAGTATTCATGGACCTTATCGGTCTGATCTTGTTCATTCGAGGAACTTTGAACCTCCACCACCTGACAAAGAAATTCAGCTCACAAGTATAATCAGATCACAAGCTGGAAAAGAAGAAACACAATGCAGTAAATCATATCATGAGACAAGCTTAAGGAAAAATGCTATACACTTTCATGTACCTCCTGAAAATCAAAGTAGGTCGAGTGTTAATCAATGTTTCGTCTTTAAAAAACACGAAGCTCAACATCCAAGTGCATTCCAAGCATATAATGCATTCATTTCTACAAAGCCTGATGTTAGGAGCTATAAGGAGTTTTCGAGCAACTGTGAGCCTCCAGTACCAGACAAAGAAATTAACCGTTCGATTATAAAACGCTCACCAGCTCTAGAAGAACCAAAACGAAAAAGTAAATCTTCTCTCGATTCAATTTTATACAAAACTCCGTTACGTGTTGACGGACAACGTCGAAGTGTATACATACCATCATATATTGATAACCTTTCTGCAAAGCATAGTGGTCGGTGGGTTAATGATTTGTCACGCACCTGTGAATACCCCAAATCAGACAAAGACATTCACTATTCAAGTATAAAAGGATCAACAGTTGAAAAGGAGCCAACACTTAAAAATAAATCTTCTCTCAGGTCAACCTGGAGGAAAACTTCGCCACGTTTTCAAGGACCTCCTGCAAATCAAAGTAGGTCAAGTGTTAATCAATGTTCCGTCTTTAAAAAACACGAGGCTCAACATTCAAGTACGTTCCAATCATACAATGTATTCATGTCTGCTAAGCCTGATGTTCTGAGTAATACGAAGTTTTCGAGTAATTGTGACTCTCCAGTATCAGACAAAGAAATTCACCGTTCGATTTTAAAACGATCACCTGCATTAGAAGAACCAACACGAAGAAGTAAATCTTCTCTCGATTCAATTCTATATAAAACTTCGTTAAGTGTCAAAGAACATCAACGTAGGACAAATGTTGATCATCATTCCATCGGCAACACAACAATTATCGATGCTCAAAATCTAAGTGCATACACACCATCATGTATTCATAACATTTCTGCAAAGCCTGATGTTCGGTGGGATAATGATTTATCAAGCAACTGTGAATACCCCGAATTAGACAAAGAAATTTACCATTCAATTATAAACAGATCAACGGTTGAAAAGGAGCCAACACTTAAAAGTAAATCTTCTCTCAGGTCAACCAGGAGGAAAACTTCGCCACGTGTTCAAGGACCTCCTCCGAATCAAAGTAGGTCGAGTGTTAATCAATGTTCCGTCTTTAAAAAACACGAGGCTCAACATCCAAGTACTTTCCAATCATATAATATATTCATTTCTGCTAAGCCTGATGATCGGAGTAATACGAAGTTTTCGAGCAATTGTGACTCTCCTGTATCAGACAAAGAAATTCACCGTTCGATTATAAAACGATAACCAGCTCTAGAAGAACTAACGCGTAGAAGTATCTCTTCTCTCGATTCAATTTTATGAAACTTCGCTACGTGTACAAGGACCTCTGGCAAGTCAAGGTAAAACAGTCGTTGATCAAGACCCCATCTGTAACTAACGAAACAGTTACCGAGGCTCAACACCAAAGTGTATACAAATTCCATAAAAGTAACATTTCAGCAAAGCCTGATGTTCGATGTGATAATAATGTTTTGGGCAATCATGAATATCCATCATCCGCTATAGAAATTCAGCACTCAAGTATAAAAGATCAAACAGCTGAGAAAAAGGCAACACTAAGAGATAATTTTTCTTTTGGTTCAACCGCAATAAAAACTAAGTTACTTGTCAATATACCTCTTATAAATCAAATTGTAGATATTATGTATCCGATAAAATAAATTCACTGTTCAAATATGAAGTGATCAACAACTTAAAAGTCTACACTTAAAAGCAAATCTTCTCTCAAGTCAACCATACGACAAACATCTTTATAATCACATAACATGTATTTTTCATTAGGATACATTATTTTGATTGGCTAACAGAAATCCCGCGTCCTTCTGAAATTAACATTCATTACACAATGGAATGTAACATTCATGATGACACGAGCACCTACAATAACGTCACGGGTAAATTAATGAAAACAATTATAGAAATTGTGTTTTAATGATCCTATCTAAAACATATAATTAAGAGTATTGAATGCTTCTTTATGCAATTTCATAGAATTGTTAAAGCGTTAACTGTGCACACATTTTAAGAATGACGGGCTACCGCCCTGTATATAAAATGTTCTTCGGTCAAAGCCTTTACACACCGATGACTTTACACAAAGAAGCATTCAATTCTTAAATGTAAAATAAGGGATGATGATGGAAATTTTTAAGAACATTGACTGGCTATAAAGCCCTTGCACGGTCGGCCAAAAACATAAGGGACTGCTATCATTCAGAGATTATATGACGTAGTTATATAAGTGGATGTGGTATGAGTGCCAATGAGACAACTCTTCATCCGTTTCACAATTTGTAAAAATAACAATTATTGGTCAGAGTACGGCTTTCAACACGGAGCCTTGGTTCATACCGAGCAGCAAGCTACAAAAGGCTCCATAAACACTAGTGTTAAACCATTCAAACAGAAAAACTAGCAGTCTACTCTGTATAAAACACGAGAAACGAGATGAACAACATACACAAAGACAACGGCTCAACAACAGAATTCTGACTTATGACAGGCGCGAACAAATGCAGCGGTATTCACGAATGTACATTAAACACAAAAGATAGCTATTCACCCTTCAAATCCATGACAAATGTGAAACAAATCAAAGGATAAAACTAATGGTCTTACCTATAACAATGTAAGAAACACAAGAATGACAGCCGTTCATCATCGACAACCACTGAAGTACAGGTTCCTGTCTTGGGACAGTTACATACACAATGAGGGGTTAAACACTGGATATTTGTCTCAAAGGCAATAATACCACATCTTTTTTTTTGTATTGATTATGTTTCCTGTCATTGTTTTAGAAATTATGATCTCTTTATTTATATATTTTAACAGTATTTAAAAGGAAACTTCGCAAAAGAAAGGAAAATTGATATTTAAAGATAAAAACACAAATTCATAATTAGTAACTTGAAGGTTTTAATTCTGCTAGATAAGATGTCATCGTCGATTTTAAAAACTGAATATATACTCTCTACATCCATCTTGGTGACATTCCGATTAAACAACACGTGATATCTATAAACCCCAAAGTAGCAAAAACAAGCAGCGACTAACAGTGTCGTTATCCCTTGTCAATCGTACAGTTGTTTTACCGAAAAAGAACATAACAAACCCATACACAGTTTTACGTATCTTTAAGAAATAATTGAAACAGACATGATTTACTGAATCGACAAACTCTTTTTAATTACTAGTAGATTGATACGGAACAAAGATTGAAAGGGTTACAGAGTCGAACAAATATATTGAATAGCTATGGTCTGTCGTTTTTAAACTATTTGTGTTTACTTAGTTTATGAAACAAGTTAATAATTCAAGGCTAAAGATTCAAGGTTTAATCCGCAATTTTTCTTAAAATACCATGTCCCAAGTCAGGAACATGGCAGTTGTTATCAAATAGTTCGTTTCTATGTGTTTTGGTGTTTGTTTTTATTGCACGTTGGTGTTCTTGTTGTTCCTATGTTTCACTCGGTTTTGTTAATAACCCCGATTTGTTTTATCCCAACCGATTTATGACTTTTGAGTACCGGTGTACGACTGTTACCCTTAATAATTGAAATTAGTTCAGAGCATTTTCCGATACGCATTTCCTCCTTGTTTATAGATATTTGTTTCACATAATAATATGACCAAACGAAAAGAATAACAAAAAAAAAGCTAAATTGAATTTCTACTTTTTTTGGTAGCAAATACACAGATACATGAAGTAGTAAATGATGATTCATAACACAGAATGTGGGCAAAATGCTAATTATATTTATTTTAACAAAATATTTGGGAATGTTTAACGTCTTGCTTTTGAGTAATGAATTTGAATTTTACAAAAAAATAACACAAGGATAATTTTTTCTTATCAATCGTGTTAATCCCGTAAAATATTTGTAGATGGATTTAATTTAAGAGAGATAAACACGATTGGATGTATGATTTAAACTGACTGTTAATCTTTAGCCTTTAAAGGGACATTAGCTCTTAATTTCAGGGTAAACTATTTGACTTAAATTCTCACATCTGATTTATAACATACTAAAACGTATATCCAATTTATAAAAAGCATACGTATTTAATACAATCGAATTACAAACACACTATTGATGATGAACAGACTCAATCATGTTTATTAATAATTCGTGAATATTTTAGTATAGACGCTAGTAAATTGACCATTGATGTCTGTTTAAATTCATATTATAGGTTTAAATCATATGTTAATTATTTTTTTAGAGAACCAATATTTGTAGATCGAATCAGTCAGCCAAAAGATTAGTCCTTGTTTCTCTTTTAGTCTTGAAATGCTTTTCTTTTTAATAGCTGAAACCCCTTTTTATGGGTAAACTATTTTTAGCAGCAAATGTGTTCTAGTGAAGTCTTCATTAACACAGATTAAATGAAGTCGAATAATTTACTTGCAAGTGAATAGTATGAAATTCAAAACAGTATGGCTGTGGCAATTGATTGACACATTAAATTCATCCTTTGACTGGGACAATTTACGTGAACGTTTGTCTGTAACGACCACTGTTCACGACGTTCCTACGATAGACATTTAAACTGTGGGGTCACCAAAGGTTTCTTAACGCCTTTAATTATAAAGTAATTCGAAAAAATAATCAGGAATAATCTTTATGTTTTGGTTTATATAATTGGTATAAATCAAAACATCGTGTTATTTCTGATTAATTTTTTCGAATTACTTTATTGAGGTGTTGAGAACCTTTAGTGACCCCATAGTTTACGTGTCTTTAAAAAGTATATAGTGATCAGTGGTCGTTACATACAAACGTTCACCTAAATTGTCCCAGTCAATGGATGAATTTAATGTGTCAATCAATGGCCACAGCCACACTGTTTTGAATTTCATTCTAATTCATTAGCAATGTTTCTTTGATCATTTTGACAAAACTGAATCAAACTAAACTGGCTGTTAAAAGCGAATGATCATACTACTTTCCCACGTTCAAAAATGATTAAACAAAAACTTATTTTTTCTTTATCTTGTAGCTTATTCCCATTTAATGTCAATGTAGCTGTATCAGGTATATCTACTGCTTCCCGTCAGCTTGCAATTCGTCTATCTGTTACTGTATTTACTTCATTGTTATAGTAGATTACTCTCAACTCTGCACCTACTTTGATCGGATACTACGGGTGTCTAATGGTTAGGTACAGTATGTCCTCTAGTACTTAATACCCTACATGTAATTGCCATTATATATACTGCACAAGAGCTCATGTCAGCAGTTAAAGTACTAAAAAGATAAACATACATGTTACATTATCATATGTGATAACATAAAGGCAACAGTAGTATATCGCTGTTTGAAAGTCATCAATCGATTGAGAGAATACAAATCTGGGTTACAAACTAACACTGAGAGAAACACATCAAATATAAGAGAAAAACAACGAAAAAAATAGAACCTCTAAAGTGCAACAAAAAAAACCCAAACGACAATGCAACACACACAGAAACGAACTAAAAGATAACAATTGTCATTTTCCTTACTTGGTACAGGACATTTTAAGACAAATTGGTGGGTTGAACCTGGTTTTCTAGCTAGCAAAACCTCCTGTTTTTATGGCAATGTTAAATATAACACTAAAATAGCAACGGCAACATTACATGACAGGACTTCAATACAAATAAATGGAAGAACATTCAGAAAAGAGAAATACACAAACTATCAATACAATAGAATATTACTTCTTGCTAATAGTTATCAAAGGTACAATTCAATACGCCAGACAGGCGTTTCGTACACACACTACTCAACAGTGACGCCATGGATAACACAGAAAAAGGCTAAACAAAGATGAAGAGCATTAATGACCCAAAATTTGAAAAAAAATGTGCCACATACGGCTAAGGCATGTACGTTATGATCGTATATTTGATATACTTCCAAATTTTCAAGACAAATTATATAATTTGTTTGGTATTTGATTTTGTAAATACTTTTTTATTATCTTTGACAATTATATATTCAGATCAGTGGTTTTAAAAGAATATATTCTTTTTCTTTAAATGCCCCTTCACATATGTAACAAAGTGAAATAGTATGAAAGGTAGTTGGAAAACGTTTGGTTTAGTCGTATATAAAATATTCTACAGCTAAATCAAACTCACAAGACACTATCTCAAACAGATTTGATGTAGAACCACCTTGGCGTAAAAAACTCATAGGGAAAACAAAAACCGAATTGATATCTAAATCAATTACATAGCAACTATCCAAATACTACTGTTGTTATGAAAAATGGAAAGTTTTACACAGCAGGCAATCTAAGATTGTGGGTATTTCGAAAAGCCGAAGTAGCTAGATTTATACATACCATAAATGCTCATCAAGTAACTTATGTAAATTCAATAACTAGAACTGGCACCATTTTCAATGTCTAATGATGGTACTTCAATACGGATTAGAGGGGACCCTGGAGGTGTTATCTGGAGAACATTGATAGCGAAACCAAACGCATTTCGGGGATACAATGAAAATGAATTCGGTAGCTCTTCATTACTCGGCAAAGAACCTTCTTTTAATAGAATGACATAGGTTAAGGAAGATGCAAACTCGGATTCTGGTTATCGCAGTCAAATAATATACAAATTATAAGGCAGACACATATCTCCAAAGCTGAAGTATTCGCGTGATGATGATTTTGTTTTTTATAAGACCGCTAGTATGCATAAGGGAAGTAAAAGTGAAAGAATGTGAAGAGGAATAGGACGAAAATGATGTAGCTAGTGATCAGCCAACAATAGCCTACTGCAACGGGGATAGCTTATTGTTGGAAGAAATCAACGAATCAACCTCTGCTACTATTGGCATTTCAACTACAACTAAAAGTAAATCGCGTTAATATCAGATAAAACCAACAAAACATGCAAGATGTTACTCGGAAACTACTGACTAGTTTGGATAATATTCACGACTTAACTATATATCATAAAATATGATTTGACGAAAGCTTAGATTGCAGCAAAAATAGTTAATTCTGTTATTTATTTGTTGGAGGAATCTGTAGTTTGATAGATGCCTGCGGGACAGATTTAATAGAATAAGGAATAAACAACAAATAGAAAAAAAAAAAGAATGCCAAAACAAGACTCAACATCTTAACTCATTCGATACGAAAGGTATTACATACTGACATCAAATGATGTCTTTTGCCTGAATATACAAACATGATCCATTGTACCTATAGCAAGAGCAACCATATACTTATATATAGACCGATGAAGTTATGTACCCTTAAAAGTTTTATTTAGATGAAATTTGTATCTGATCTAATATTAGGAGTAGATGTAAAAAGAAAAAAGCATTTAGGTTTGGCGAATTAGAGCTTAACATACGGCTTTTCTTTTGTTAAGTATCCGTTGATCCAAAGATATCTTTTAGTTTTTAGTGCCAATGCTTTTAGGGTTAAACAGCCGGCGGTTCTGGCTTTTGACATGCAATAGCTATAATGCAGTTTCCTTGTAATGCTTTTAAATTTTCATTCACTTTTACTGATGACAAAATGGAAAATGAATGAGAAGAATCGGATATTTAATATTATTTACTTGCAGTAACATAAGAACCGTACAATCGATAGTTTCAAATTCAACCAAATCTACTAATTTATGTAAAACATACATGGAAATTGAAATCAATGGACTTCAATCGTTATTGTGCAAGGAAAGCTTGTCCTATACAGGTTCCAACATACTAATATCAAGGATCCTTCTCCTTTTGTTACAAATACTAGTTATGTTTAATTAAAGAGATTGAGAACTCCATTTTCTCATATAAATCTATCTTATTCCACAGATTCAATGTGACAGGGAATACATAGACAATATAGGAAAGGTGTACTGACATAAGATGTCTCTAAATACATTAGATCCAAATGGAGCTTTCGTAAGTAGAAGCCATATTAATATGATATAATTACGTGAGTATTTCTGTATTGGCCTTTTTATTGGTTCGAGGCTTGTTGTATTGGCCTGAGGCGAAGCCGAATGCCAATACAGCTGGCCGAGAACCAAAAACAAGGCCAATACAGAAATACACGTAATAGTATCTTTATTCATTAACTACAGTGTTACAATATTTCATTTCACAAGAGATAAACATTTTTACCTTGAAGTGGAACTATCCAAATCTCAGTTCCTTTTTACCTGTTTATAAGATGCAATATCTAATGATCTGGTGCCGTTTCCAATTGTTTTCAGCATTTGCTCATCTGATGATTTTTTCTACTCTTTCTAGTTACTATAAAGTGTTACAACTTAAATTTATACGCAACACATAAATAGTAAAAGAAAATTTATTTTTGAACTCAATGACCCCATTCAACCAATTTTTGGGGGACGTCAATTTGAAAATTTGAAATGTACGCTTTATATTCTTTCATTTGATATGCGACAACCTTACCATCTGAGAAATTTGAATTTTTGCACTAAATGACCCCACCCTTCCACCTGGGATTAAAAAGAGGTTTAAAATTTTCATTTTTAAGTAGAGTTTATTGAGACCGTCAATTTAATATATCAGATGACCCCATTTGACAAAGTGCCAAAAATGATGCAATATCAACTATATAAATAGAAGTTATGAAACTTATAAAGTCAATGGAAAACATGAAAATTTCAAAATGATTTTTTGGTGATTTTTTCAATGGAATTGTTTTGGTATTTGGTCAAACATATAACTATGTTAACTTCTTCAATTTCTTAAACACTTTAAGTGGTAAGCTGTTGTTGATTCAGAAATACATACAAAATTTCAAACTGCATTATCTCAAAACGACATAAGATATCTCAAATCTGTTCAATGATAAATGATCTACATTTAAAGTTAAAGGACAACATTATAGAAAAAGAATTTGGACAATTTCAAAGTTCACCAAGGTCACAATTAATCATCAAATATATGATGCAATACTTGAGAACCGAAAGTCGTAGAGACATGGGACTATCACCATTCAACTCAGGACCACTTGACCTTACAAATATCACAAGGTCAATGTCATAGTATAATGTGAAGGTCAAGTTGAAATGTCGACATGACCTGACATTGACCTCAAATTGAAGGTCTTGAATTACTGATCATCTTTGCAGTTTATAGAAGGTTAATATCTGTTACCTTTAAAAAGATATACACACAATACTATACTTTTAAGAATCATCCCGTTGTAACTTTTGAACAGACAGTCGGACACTTTTGAGCTCAGTGTATAAAATGTAGAGCTCGTCGAGAGGAAAATTTTATACGCTGTAAGTATGCAGCAAACTCTTATCGTTTTCTTAATATGCAAGCTTGAAATTGCAGCGTAATTTTTTTTTTGCACTTGGTGACCTTTGACCTTGGATGCAAATTAAAGGTCACATGAACTTAAGATTATTAGTGTAGGTCCCAAGTCTTTACGACTTCCGGTTCTCGAGATACAATTTTGTATATTTTTTCAAGGGAAATAACTCTTTATAAGGGTTAACAACAAAATGATTGTATATGTTTATTATCATTGCCATCTGGTCTTGTACATGTTGCCGTTTTCAAATCGATTCTATCTTGAATACTTTTTGAGAAAAATGTAAAAGAAAGAAATTGTTTCAAGGGGACGTAACTCTCATAGGGAATGATGAAATCCTTAGCAGCCTCATACATGTATGGTAACACATCATGATGAGATCTAAGTTTTGTCTAAATAAGTTCATGATATCTTTAAAAACAACGAGGGGGGGGGGGGGGGGGGGCATGTCGAAAAAACCCCAATAAAAGGGAGATAACTTCTAAAGGGGATGATGAAATCCTACACAGCCTCATCTGGTAATACTTCATGATGAGGTCTACCGATGGTCCATATTTGGTCTTGATAACTCCAATAAAAACGAGGGGAGGCCATGTCAAACAAATGCTGGATGAAAAAAAAAAAACAGGAGAAAAACAATAAGGTCTTTCCTCCCGGAGAGGAAAGACCTTAAAAAAACATTAGAAAAACAATAAGGTCTTTCCTCACGTAGGGGAAAGACCTTAATAAAACAAAGTATTGAGGTGTGTTCACATTGACTCTCAAACGTTTCGACCGATGTGAGATAAAACCCCGACCAAAACTGCAAATTGTAAGGAACACGGGTTTTAAAATTGATCATATTAAATGTAATGTAGGTTTGACATAATCATTTGTAACCGCAAAGGTCATGAACATTCATCATCTTCACTCTTAATAATAGCACAAACTGTTCAGAGTCTGAAAAGACTATACTTCATGAAAATTCAAATTGAATTGAAATAGAAATATATAGTTTAAAAGGTGACTATCTGAATTTAGTCAAAAAAAGAAAAATTCTCGTTTATTTTGAGTACAAATAAAATACGTTAATGTGACAGTAATAAACCAAAATAGTAAATTACCTAGTATTTTGTAAGATTTATATATAGTTGGGATAGATGCAGATCAGTTATGTAAAGTCGAGACTGAGTCTTTATCTCGTTCCTGAATTTTTCCACCTTTGTAACGTGATTGATGCGAACAATGTGTCTTTTGTAGACAAAACGCGAGACTGGCGTACAAAATCAAGACTGTATCTATGAAGCATTTGCTTGTGTTGAGAAAACAATCAACCGGAGTTCAAATGACGTGAACATCAGCAACTATAGATTGTCAGTAGGCCATATAAAACTCACATCATAATTTTTTCTATGTTTAGTGGAGATTTGGCATTAAACTCAGAAAGGGATATTATAGGGAACATGTGTAATAAATTCAAGTTGATTGGACTCCAACTTCATCAAAAACGTTTAAAAGTTTTTTTTCTATGTTAGCTTTACGATGTGTGCAAGCAACATCATTCATGTTTCAAAATTGGTTATAGTTCTTTGTAACCTTATTCAAGAGTGTAGGTTATGCTAAAATGACGTAAGATTGAATAAAATGTTTACATGGCAAAGTTCTGAAACGACACACCAACTAAATCACAATTAGATATAAATATTACTTGCAGCCATTATGCTCCTTGTTTAAAAAATGTAACAGTACAACTTATCCAAGTGAGTACACTGTTCATTCGCAAGTGTTTGAGATGTAATGATGGAGTTCGTGTTGTTTTGTCTTTAGTTTCTATGTTGAGTTCTGTATTCTATTTTTTGTCTTTCTGTTTATCATTTTTAACAATGGCGTTGTCAATTAATTGCAATATTCATATAAGAAGACCCTATATCAGTACTGAACGAATAACAATGAGATGAAGAACAACGATCAAGAGTTGTTGACGTATTTTCTAAACTATGTTAAAAATTAATATAGAGTTGTCTCTTTTTGTCTGTTGTTAATTATAATAACCAAAATTAAAATACTACAGACTTTCTATATATTATACTCATTTGTGTAGAGGTTCCATCCTCTGTATTTCATTTACAACTTATACAAAAACAATCCTTTGATTTAAACATACATTTTATTACACCAACTTGTATTTACATTTTCATTACTAGAATATACATTTTTACTTTGTGGCATTACTTTGGCTACAGAGTATTCTATAATATTTTGTTGAGACGCCAGGGGGACTACCGATTACCTATACACAATGGCTATCAGCTGACCTATGTTGACATAGTGTAATAAAACCCCTGGTAGTTAAACACGGTTACACCACCACCTACAATGGGGAGTGACCGTGGAAAACACTCGTATTACCAATGCTCCAGTTATTAGTGCCCCACCTGTTGGCAGGTGTAGGCCTCCCCTCTATAAGATGAGGTGAAGGAGGTCCCAGAGTCACCCATCTGCAGACCCCACCGTTACCACTAACCACATTTTCCAAACCTGCAAATTTTAGAACTTGTCAGGCCCAGAGCAAGGGCCGAGTGAAATAATCCCCCTATTACTACCAGTCTCCCTGAACCCCCCCCCCCCCCCATTCAAAATAGACTTTGCGCCTAAGGATAGTAGAAGATAATCAATTTCTTAAAAATGTCTTCTTTTCTTTCCAATTAATAAAATTGTTAATAACTAAAAACTAAAATTAATTCTTGATGCTTAAATCACAATAGTCTATAATATGTTAATAAAGTGCTTAATAACGGAAATGTATAATTCATAGAAACGCCAGTTTATTCGAAATTATCCTGTATTGGTCCAATACTATGAAGGTCCTGCTTGGATACTGGTAACCATAATATTCCAATAAAATACAGCAAACAAGTGCCTGAAAATATAAAACAAAAACAGCAGCAACTATTCTCATAGGGAGGGTGGGCGGGTTTTATAAAGCTTAACTAATTTGTGTAAAACCTGCTTTCTAGTCGACAGCAAATTATCAAGTGCCCGATACGGGAATTCCAAAATACTAATTCAAGCTGATACGGACATTCCAAAATTCTGATTCAAGCTGCGAGCGCCCTCTATGGCCATGCCGAATATGGCAATGAGTTACAGGCTGCAACACCCACGCACCCACACATATATTTGATTGAATTAAACCAGATTATTGAAAATATAATTTTTTTATAATCTCTATTAATTTTGATTGTTGAGGTATATGTCCCTCTGTTATCTTCGCCCTTCTTTTAACGGAAAGTAACCATTTATAGTTTAAAGTCTGAAATTTAAAATGATAAAAAAAATAGTTTTTTAATTTTATCATATTTGATTGATAATTTTGCTGGTTTCATCAAAATAGACATGCCATATTTGTTTGAAAACAAAACATTCATTCGAAGATGAAATATTTTAGTACTCAATATCAATGTTGAATCCTACCTTTAAAGTGTATGTTGAAGAAATTGATATGAAAAAAAAATGTTATGTTTATGATCAAGAATTGTATTGTGACACTAACACACAGGAAGTTAATGTTGAATTAAACAAAACAACTTAAAGTGTGTTTGAAATTAAAAAAAAAGTTACCGTCTCTTCAAACAGGAATACTTTGTGCATCTTATCCAGTCGCCTTCGACTTGGGATCCAAATATAAATATTTTAGCGGTACCAGGCACAACTCTTGATTCAATTGACAAATGTGTGTGTCAATCTGAATATATAGCAAAATCTGAATTTGTTATTCATGTGATTTTATCATTAGTGATAAATGAAATTCATAAGTGGAGACATGCCACCGAGCAAATAACAGCAAATCTTATGACATGCATAAATACATTAAAAGAAACATATCTAAGAGCAAACATTTGATTCTGTAGTGTTCTACCAAAAAGAGAAAAAGGGTAACTTTATACAAACAATAAATACAGATACATGCAAGGTCTGTCAATAGCATTAAGCCTCGGTCGGACCTTAACAGATAGCTCGAACGGATGCCTAACGGATAACTTTTTGTTAATCCGTTCATGTCCGTTAGACGTCCGTTCTAATCCGTTAGACGTCTGTCCATATCCGTCAACGTCCGTTCTGTCCGGTGGAAAATTTTGAGCATGTTCAAAACTTTGAACGGACGTCCAACGGATGAAATGTCCGTTGAACGTCCGGTAGGCGTCCGTTTTGTACGGTACTCGTCCGTTTCGTTTCCGTTTTGTATCCGTTACGTGTCCGTTATACATCCGTTGGAGGTCTGATAGATAAATTCACGAACGGACTTCTAACGGACGTCAAACGGATAAAACGGATGTTGAACGAATATGAAACGGACTTCTACCGGACGTATAACGGGTGAAACGGATGATGAACGGATCTGAAACGAATAAATGCCAATTCGCGTCAGAAATGTCAATTAGATTTCGTTACGTTCATGAATTCATATTATTCATAATCGATCTTAAAGTAAGGGCACGTCTTTACAATCAAGCAGCTCCTATTTAGGCCACACGCTGCCCTTTGGCGGCATTTTGAAGAACAAACCAAAACCAGTTACACAGAAACATTTTGAATATTTATGCGATTTACATGTATTATTATTGTCGCCTTTAATTTTTCCGTATATCCTGTTCATCCGTTTTATCCGGTGCGCTTCCGTTAGGTGTCCGTTTTATGCGGTACTCGTCCGTTTGATGTACGTTCGACATCCGTTCTGTCAGGTACGTTTCCGTTTCTCGTACGTTGCATGTCCGTTATGCATTCATTAAGCGTCAGTTTTATTTGGTCAGTACATCAACGGACCCCAAACGGATAACAAATTTGTCAAGGAACAACTTTTAATTTCATCAGTTAGGCGTCCGTTCGTCTTATCCTGTAAGGTGTGACCGAGGCTTTACACAAAAACTCTGTGTAAGAAAAAACAAGTGGTGCTGAAATAAATTGACTAATGGGACGAATTCGCTCATAACAAGACTTAGTATCGATCACTGTTTTACTTAAACGACTGGACTTGAATGGGGTTCATATAAGCAGAGCCGGTATAGAATTAGTAGAAATTCTCTTCGATGATTTTATAAATTCAGAGTATGGAAGTGAATTTCAAACTCCGAATAAAAACTCAATCGAAGATCAAGTTTCACTCATGGGTCAAGCGTGAAGTAAGTAACCAAGATGCCCAAACATTTATTAACTGATAATTTGCATAATATAATGCGTGAATTCTATCCAAACGTGTAACAATTATGCAACAAAAATTTGTAAACACTGTAATTAACGCAAGTTTTTATGCTCATATTAATTCCGTGTTCAAACACTTCAAAATATACCAAATGTAGCCATACGAACTCCGCAATTACACGTGACGTACTCACTTCTGTGTCTCGTTCCAAATTGTTCTTTTTTCCGCAGGAAACCCTGCTCGCCAAGCGCCAGTGATGTGATTTCCGAGTATTATCACTTAATACTAATATTTGTAATACAATGCAATGCTCCTAATTGTACTAACTCACCAAATATTCTCTGATACGCTCTGGTTAAGTCTTAGTTCTTGTGTTCTCATTCCCGCCAATACGCCAACTCTCGTTACCTGGTAACTATCCGAGATCTTATCCTGAGTTAGGTAGTTATCAATGGATCATTCCGGGAACCGGACTACGCGGTATATATAACTACCGTACTGTCTACATAGTAATGTCACGTCCATATACTATATTACACAACACTTTGCTCACCTTATAAGTTTTGTATTGTTCTAATCAGTCAGCTGTTTTTCTGGTTTTGTTTATTTACACCAGAAATCAATGAAGCGATGAAAGCGCGGGAAACGAAATGACATCTTCGGTAAATTCTGTAATATTTTCTAATCAATATGTCCAAGCAATGAAAAATAAATGGTTATTATTTTTATACATAGAGCATACGTTTTGTGTATTAACTATTTAAAATCTAAGCTTACGAAGAAATCTAACACTAAAGTATCTATCATTCAACAATATTTATGTATCGTTGATATTCTTTAAAAATAGAACAGTAATACACACATTGTTGTGTGTATTACTGTTCTATTTTTAAAGAATATCAACGATACATAAATATACAGCCTCGTATCAAAATTGGAACTTAATTTCAAGATGACATGATTTCATTAGCACAGAATTGTATTGATTTAATTATTTGCAACAAATTGACAGTGCTTCGTCAGAGACAAATTGTATAACATGTCTCTGGCTTCGTCAATAAACATTAAACCTCTTTACGATAGCAAATGAACACTTCATTATAATTTATACCGATGACCTACTATCATGATTTTTATCCGACCGCACATACGGACGCGTTGACAGATAATGCATACCACTCAATAATAGCCAATCAGACGTTAATATGGCCTTCATTTTCCCCAGAATCATTCCGGAAGCAACCACGAAGCAGCCATTAAATAGTATTTATAACCAATGAAATACCGTTAACAGATTGATCTGATCCTGATGTCTAGCCTCTGACTAATCAGACAGTATCACCATCGATAATATATAATTTCAGAATTTTAAATCTGTTTTTAAAACACAAACTTTACAGTGAATAAATATAGTTTTTTAAGAAATCTGTTGGTTTTTTTTAAGTTGAGGATATGATGAATAGAAAAGGACAATCTGCGCAAAGTGAAACTGACAAAATTGTGTATCCATAACTTACATTGAACGTAATGATTGAGTTCGTGCCTTTTTTTTGGCTTACTATACAGTATCGGTTATACGATGTATACGGTGACATATGGTTGCTTAAATCTACGTCTTTATTTGGTGTTGAGTGAATATTTATCTTATTTGCATAGGAATGGAAATGATATTCATCAGCTTAAATAATAGTGGTTATATATTTGATCCACACGGGTTATTTTTAAAATGTGCAAAGGTTACAAAATGCTTTTTTTCTAAAATAGTTACAACCTCAATTATTCTCTCTTTTATAAATGATATTATAAGAATGGTATTTTATATAAGTTACAGTTTGGTCTTTAAGACCATGATCTTACGTCATAAACGTTCAAAATAACTCAGAAAGGAAAAACTGGATGAAAATGTTGATACAATCTTGTCCAAAAGGATAAAGTTATACAACATAAACAAGAAGCCGGCTTTATGTCATCTAAGAAAAAGAATCATCAGCCTAGGAGATTCCGTTACGACCAAAGTCAAAGAAAAGGGTTGAAATCTGCTGCCTGTACGTAACATCTTGTAACATAATGATTTGTTGCAGGTTACAATTATAATGGTTTGCTTTTTTCCATACTGCCTTTGTGAGAGCATTGCCAAAGAGATTGAAGTAATACAACTTAATGTATTCGCTAAATATTTGATTGATTGGAAGTTATGGGTTAGCAATGTTTAATCAACTAAGATAATTTCACATATAGGCATTCAGTCTCCTTTGAGTTATCTATAAGACCATGAATCAATCTAGCTCTCTTTAATACATCATGGTGTTTTCTGTCAATATTATTGCCCTCTAGTATACATGTATACCTTGGTCTTATCTCTCAATAGTTATTTATAAGACCATGCATAATTTTATTCCTCTATAATACATCATGATCTTATTTGTTAATGGCTATATTATTAAAACCACGCAACATTCGCGCCATTTATACTATACCATAGTCTTATCTCTGAACTGTTATTTATAAGATCATGAATCCTTATAGCACTGTTTGATTCATCGTGGTCATATCTGTCAATTATTATCTTCCAAGACATGAATAATTCTGCCCTTAAAAAGACACCGTGGTTGTATCTGTAATGTGTTATATACATGACAAATCATTCTGGCGCTCTATTATACATCATGGTCTTATATATTTTACATTTGTTATCTATAAGACCATGAATCATTCTAGCTCTCTATATTACAAAATGGTCTTATCCCTCTTAAATATCTATAAGATCACGCTACATTTGAGCCCACTATAACAATTATATCAATACGGTAATTTTATAAATTAACTGTTTGCAAAAGTATGAATTATTTGAAAATCTTAAACAGAACCTTCATAAAACAAAATGACATACTTTCAAGGTAACGCGTTGTCAAATATCAAGTAACTCTTTCAAAACATTATCGCAGGGTTTTTGTCCATTTTGTGCTTTTTTGCGTAAACCAGGCCAAAAAAGGGCAGGATTTAGAAATCAGTCAATGATCTGAAATGTTAATTCGTCTTCTGTTTAGTAATATTGCTTTGAATGGAAGATTTATTATTTTGAAAGTGTTTGATAAAAGCTACAAAATCTACCTGTGTAGCGTTTACATGCTG
Source organism: Mytilus edulis (assembly GCF_963676685.1). Lineage (NCBI taxonomy): Eukaryota > Metazoa > Mollusca > Bivalvia > Mytilida > Mytilidae > Mytilus > Mytilus edulis. Next base: position 27,078,405 of record NC_092350.1, read on the forward strand.
AACGACTAATGTATGCCAAACGCGCGATTCTACGTCATAGTTTATGTTAACTGTTGTAAACGTAGAATTCCGAGCGTTCATAAATTTATAAGTTAACACCATCTTTGCAGAAAATAACAGTCACGATTTATTCACACTATATGTATATACAGACGTTACATAAAATAAAAAAATACACGGCATACACTCCGAAAATACAAACATTCAGCCATCTTGTTCATCCGGCAACACATCTCTCCCTCCCACGTCACTATCACACATCGTCAAAACTACGGGAAACAGTGTTAACACTTGCCACATTACGGACATGAAGACAAAGTCACATTCACAACACTACTCCCTCTTTTCAAGAATATTTTGTCCTCGAAATAAAAGATAATCAAGACAAATTGCGTTTTCGTGTTTTCTAGTTCATCTCAGGTAACATTTACAATCTACAGGAGCAAGCATCACATGTATAATTGTTTTCATAGACGTTACTATCTATGGATTGGGTGAACCCATTTTCACGTAGAAGTTCTTTATATGTGAAGTCCTTTCAGTATATTGGTCTCGATAATCCAGTATATGTTGAAACTCTGGGTTTGTCATAATTTTTTTCATCATGATTTTTAGAAATATCAAACTGTACGTCACTTTGCTCAATAGGTGCCGATTTTCGGACGCTAACTACCTGTACCTCACCAGAGGGTACCGTCTGTTGTTCAACGTTCGGACTTCCAAAGTTAGTTTTCATTAGCTTAGAAACTTTTGCAACTGCAACCTCAGCTGCCTCAACAATTTAATTTAGTTCCTCATATTTCAATTCAACCTTTCTAACGATAACAATCTCTATTCCACCAGTAACCACTGTCTGCTTTTCAACGCGCGGAGGTTCCAAGATAGCTATCTCTTCGTCCAAAACGTTCGCAACTTCCAATTAGTTGCCTCAATAACGTCACAAAATTCCTCATGTTTCAATTCATATGACTCAGCGATGTAATAAACAGACTGTTTACTCGGATAAACGAAATTATTACGTACATTTAATTTACCAACAGTATAATTCTCTTTTCTCAATTTCTGGTTACTAGTAAATAAACTTATGTCGTTTTGCATATCAACGTCAGTATTTTCAGAAACTTTATTCCTCCAAATATCATGCTCTGTGAAATTCATAATACGCTTATTGCCTATTTCAAAATGTTTCTTAAAGTTACTGTCTTCAGTGCAATGCGATTTTTCTACGGACTTTAAAGATTGTTTACAAAGTTTCTGCCACAATATTTCTTTGATAAGTTCACTAACTGTTGACGGTTCTTTAGTCAGAACTTTTTATCCAATGTTACCATCAGGGTATACATATATAGCATACTCAGTAATCACTAATAAATCTTCGTTCACACCAGGGAACGATTTCCGAACATTTATCTCAGTTCTACATAGTTACGTACTCTTGAACGCATTCACTTGTAAGCATAGTTATATTTCCCAATTTCATTCTACAAATCTGAGCAGCCTCAATATCACCAAATCGACTTTTCAGTGCAGAATACAAAACTGATACATTATAAAGATCTCTTTGTGGTAAAAACGACACATATTCTAAAGCTTTACCTCTCAGTGAAGTAACCAAATAAAAAGCCAACTCACTCGATGGCCAATTAAAACGTTCAGCAAAGATAGAAAATTTCATCCAGAAACCTTCAAAAAGTTCAGTACCGTCAAACTCTGGTAAGTCACACCAGCTCATGGTTAATATATATATCAAAATGCTGACAAATATAAGTTATAGACATACATAAAACAACAATTATTTATAGATAGACGTGACAATATTGATTTCTTTCAAATTTGCACCTTAGATTATCATTTTATCCTGGATGCTAACACCGAACAAATTTTTTTAATTAATGTCCGTCCACTTTTGCCGATCAAATACTTCTCTGTGAATTATGTTGTCGAATCTGTTTTAATTCCAATATCAGTTTTAAAATGGTGAATCTTTGTATTCCAGTGCCGTATCGTCCTTCTGTTGTAATGTATACATTTGGTCACAATCGTATTGTCGAATAAACTTGTTTACGGTACATTGTTAATTTCACATTTCCTCCCCTCTATAAGTGCTTCCGTCTGTATAAAAAGATAAATCATCTGATTGCGTAGATCCGTTTCTGTTCACTGCCACCAATGTTGTAAACGTAGAATTGCGAGCGTTCCTAAATTTATAAGTTAACGCCATCTTTGCAGAAAATAAGTCACGATTTATTCACACTATATGTATATACAGACGTTACATCAAATACAAAATACACGGCATACACTCCGAAAGTACAAACATTCAGCCATCTTGTTCATCTGGCAATACATCTCTCCCTCCCACGTCACTATCACACATCGTCAAAAATACGGGAAACAACGTTAACGCTGCCACATTACGGACATGAAGACAAAGTCACATTCACAACATAAACCTTACCGTGTGCCTGTCAGGGTGAGAATGCGGTTCCAGTACTTCAAATCATAACAAATAAAAACGAAATCAATGATTGAGGTTGTTAAATTTGATATATGCCTAAACATATGAAAAAAATGCCTGTACCAAGTCTGGAATACAGTTGTTATCCATTGGTTTGATGTGTTTGAGTTTTTGATTTTAACATTTAATCACAGACTTTCCGTTTTGAATTTTCCTCGGAGTTCGGTATTTTTGTGATGTTAATTTTCACTGCATTGTATTAATTTTATGAACAATTCAGAGGTAAGTAAAAAGGCTACTTCGAGCCTTTATTAAAAATATAATTCCACAAAGATATTATATTTGTTTTAAATATTGATTCCGGAAACATTCCTCATGCGCATGACAATCACGTAAAAATGAGATCGAAATTTGTTTCAAAAGATTTACAAATAAGAGGAATGTTTCTGAAATGAATTTCAAATAATTAAAAATTCAATACACAATTAGAATGAATCAGTGGTATTTTATTATGGAAAATGCATGCAACGATTTTAAAAGAATAACATAATATCTTTCTTTAAAATTTTCTTCATATGTCATACAGTTAATATTGTAAAACTTTCGAGTTAGATGCTTTTTCGTCAAAAACTATGGTTTAAGTGAACATCATTATTGCGTTTAGGGGCATTGTCACTTCCATTCCCATGTTGAGCGAGTATTTAGAAAACTATGATGCTATATTGCACGAATTATTCGGCAAATCGAATTCTCACAATTGACAATCTTCACTACTGTTTTTGGGGAATTATGATTAAGTACATACAGAACAAACATTATTTCTAGTTTATCCCGCGTAATGCCGACCCCTAAGACGCTTGATGACATTAATAGTGCAGGGATACAGGCGATCCCTTCTATTTTGAACATTAAGTCATACTGGCGTGCATAATTGACGATTTTTTTCTCCGGTGAAGGACAAACTCAAAAGTGGTCTATTAGTAGTCTTCATTCGAATTGTTACATTTAAAACCATCCGAAATCGTCCATTCATAGGACTGTATCATCAACAGATTTGATCTACAACTTCCTTCTAGTAAAAAAACAATATAAACAAAATGAGTTGAATTATTATGTAGATCAATTAACAAATCACATACTACAAATATGACTGTCATAATGAAAAACGGAAAGTTTTTTCAACCGACATTCCTCGATTGTGGGCATTCAGTAAAGACGAAGAATCTAGAACCGTACATACAATCGATATAAATAAGCAAGGTTATTTCAGAAGTACATCTGGTGCACATGTATTATCAGCTTATGGTGGTATTTGAAATTTAATAAGGCCTTAGAGGGAACCCTGCATTTGTAATATGGAGAACATTAATATTAAAAACGATCCTATTTCTTGACGATAATGAAAACAAATTAATCAACACTTCTTTACGTGTCCAAGGACCTTTTGTGAGTAGAAAGACGTAGGTTATTGAATATAACAACTCAAGTACTCATGTTTCCTTCTAAGTACTAGTATATACAAATAATAAATTGTCTCCAAATCTTCGTATTTGTGTGATGATTCATTTAGAGAAAAATGGAATCGCCAGTCTTCATAAGGGATGTTTAACTTCACAAAAAGTCGAAAATATGCAGTAAAAATTGTAAATTTAAAACGTATTGATCCTTAACCTTGTTTGAAGAGAAAAGAGTAAAAAGAGATCATTTAAGTTTGTTGTTCGACCTCATACGACACACATCTTATATGAACATGTCGATAAAATATAATCTTACAGAGAATATGCGAAGGAATACACTAAGGTCGAGTACAAACTCTACTTGACAAGACTTAACCATGTTGACATAAATGTACTAATTATAGATACCAGGATTAACATTTATGGTGAATTTGCGCTAGACGTGCGTTTCATCAGTGACATTCAAATAAACTAAAGTTAAAAAGGCCTAATAAAGCACGAAGTTGACCTGCATTGATGACCATAAATTTCTAAAAGGTTTGCCAATACAGCTACGGCAATCTACTCCTGAGGTAGAAAAGCCTTAGTATTAAAAAAAAGCAAAGTTTTGTAAACAGTTAATTTATTCTTATGACCATACCAATTATAATTCATGTCAGCAACGAAGTGCTGACTACTGGGATGGTGATACACTCGGGAACTAAAACTCCACAGCAGTGGTATCGACCCAGTGGTTGTAAATAAACTCATCATAGATACCAGGATTGGAATTTTGTATTTGCGCCAAACGTGCGTCTCGTCTACAAAAGACTCATGAGTGACGGTAATTAACTGTACTTAGCTGTTGTTCTTAGCTTTTAGTATCGACCAAACATGCATTGCAAACGGCTTTGACTGGACTCAGTCGCATTATGTTCTTTATTTGTCGGAGATTTTGATGCAATCTGGACTCATTTGGCAAAACAACAGCAATGAAAATATTTATCTAATCATGTCCGTTCCACAGGACAGCGTACATTACGATGTTGATCCGATACAGCGGAACATGTCACGACATATTCCCGATTGTAATCTGATAAACAACATAGGCTGTGTTTCTCCGAATGTAACGGGACGTACCTAACAATAATATGTTCTTGTCCGACCTCTCCTGAACAATTCCAATACTTGCTTAGAGCGACAGCGTTCATACAATTATAGGGCATTCCAGATTATTGAGAACAGTTATCCGACTTTTCTCTTTACAAATCATAGTGCTGTTGGGCGGGAGTTTTAATCGCACTGTATGGACGCCACCTTAGGAAATAGGGTTCTTTATTGAAGTCATATTATGTCGTTTCCGTGCCCAAAAATCAGAATATTCTAGCCTTGCCTTGCAATATGGTAATGGTTTATAGCTTCTGTTTACTAAACCCTCGATTGAACTTTTAATACATACAGTTTACAAGAGAAAAAAAAGGATTCGTTTCAAATATAAAAATCATTCAGGTATAACATGCATGTAGCAAAACTACTTACCCTGTCGGAGCATCTGTGGTGATCCTAATCATTCTAATTAAGCGGAGTCGTTCTTTTCTCATATAATTTTCGATTTCAATGAGAACTTGCCCTTTTTCTCTTGTCCAGAATTTTTTTTTCATGCTTCTTGATTTTCCCCTTTGTTGATCTACGCTTCAGGTTTTTACTCTTATCAAGTTTTACTATGCGTCCCAATGGTCTTCTGTTATTCTACCCCTGACCAAACATAGAGAGAGATTTGGATTCAATTATATATTAAGTAAAAACCCCAACGCAATTGTTATGTGATTATTCCAACCCCGAATGTGTAGGTAAATTGTATCTTCTTTTCTCGGAGAAATTTTCTCTTTACAATATTATGATAAGGCATTAAATTTGATTTTGTTGTATTTGACAGTATAGTAGCCGTGAATGTCTGTTTCACGTGTGTAAATCTTTGTTTTATTCGTGCCGTGTCCAATGCCTGTGCATGCCTTTTATCTATTAATGTCAACGTTTATTTTGCTACTGCAATCAAAAACAAGATTAACCAAAATATCAAATAGGACTGTAATGATATTGCTTTATCAACTTATCAAAGTTTACATTTATAGAGATTCCGCCCATCTTATATTGATTGACAATATGAACAGTTGCACATGCTTAACTTTATCTATTGACTTATCTATATATAACAAACTGGGTTACATAACATGTGCAGTTCTATATCAGGTAGCCTTACAATACACATGTATTGATTATATGGATTACGTAAATTGGCCTCTAACGATGATAACATAATAAGGACATTCGGTTTATGTCAATGTTTTGTACGGACTTTGTATTTTATATTTATAATCAAGCATCCACTTGTTTTTGGACTATTTTTCATTATTTTATTATAAGTTTTTTTCCATGATTCAGAGTAAAGGTCAATGTATGTCTATTCTGTAAACCTAAGCCAGACACTCAATCAAACTGATTTCAAAAACAAAATTAAAGAACTTTTATAAAAATATGATAAATTAGTGAATGATTAACAACTAAAGCAAGACATATCGTTGTGGTATATACAATCATATAGGCAAAAATCGTTTCAATTCAGGTACTGGTAACGATCATTTACAGTAATAACTGCTTTTGGACGACCACTTACATCTTGCCCGTCATAGTCGTTTTCAATTGTAGGTGTAGACAATAGTTGATAATATCTTATACTATACATATAAGTTATTATAGATCAATTTTCCGTAAACATGTCAACAATTCATTTTTCGGGTACATTATTTATGGATGGCTTTATTGGTAAATATGGATTAAGTTGATAAAAAATTATCAATACCAGTATCGAATGAAACATAAATTATCTTTGTAATTTGCAATGAAGGGGAAAAACGATTTACCTGAGCAAAAGTTGTAATAAGATTTTTGGTTAAGAGGTAATCTAATGATGGTTAATCAATAGAAACGTGTCATTCGTAGTAAAAATGGAATCAAATTTTTTTTACAGAAAAAAATACAAATAAAAGAAAAACAATTCTTAGAATGAATGTAGAATAAAGATCTAATATTAAACAAAAACGAAAACGACTATTCTGCAAAACAGAATTAATAACTTGTTTATGATCTCTTATCATTAATTTTAAAATCTATGTAGCGCAGGTATTTGAATCATTGGTTTTTCCACTAAAACATTCCCTTTTCTAAAAATAAAGCTATTGCATGTGCAACTAAAATTAGCTGTTAAGAAAGGAAGGAAAAATATGTTTGGTGTAGTCGACGTGATCGGGAATGATGAAAATTAGACCATCGGAATTATTCTTTTCACAGGACTCTATTTCAAACAAATGGGGTGAACAAACAGCTTGCAGATCAAAACTTATAGGGGTAACGTTAGATGAATTATTAACTAAATCAATTTCACTAGAGGACATTCCTAATATATCCGCTGTAAATATAAGTGGGAAGTTTTACACAGTTGACAATCGGAGATTGTGGGTATTTCAAAAAGCTGAAGAATTGAAGTTTGTACATACGATAGAAGTTAATCAAGTTACACGCCGACATTTAAAACGGGCAAAATTTACAACGAATAATGAAGGAATTTCGATAAGAATTCGAGGATCTGGAGACCCCGGAGGTACAATATGGCGAACATGGACACAAAAGAAATCGCAGGAAGTAGATGAAACAACTGTAAGCAGATATGCAGTATATGCCCATAAAACTAATGACAATGAAAGTAGAACGAATGCAAATCAGTATTCCTTCTCTAACAAAAGAAATACAGAGGCTGAACATCCAAGAACTAATAAATCATTATATAGTGATTACAATTCTGCAAAGACTGCTGTTCCGTTCGCTATTCCTTTTTCAAGCAATTGTGAATCCCCAGTATTTGACAACACAATTCAACTAAAAGGTAATTATTTTCTCGAGTCAGCCTTACATGTAGACAATACTTTTTCACGTGTCCAAACAGAAACTAAGGCTGAACCTCAAAGTTCATACAAATCGTCACATAGTAAATATAATTCTGTAAAGCCGGATGTTCAGTGTGAAAATGCTTTTTCGATTAATAGTAAATCTTCAGTATCAGACAAGGAAACTACGTGTTCAAGTATGAACAGATCAACAGCTAAAGAAGAGCCAACAATTAGACGTAAATATACGTCCGAGTCAACATCAGACAAAAAGTCCTCAGATGTCAACGGACCAGTTGTTAACGAAAAAAGAACATATGTTAATCCGTATTCTTTCCTTGACCAAACAGAAACTAAGGCTGAACCTCAAAGTTCATACAAATCGTTACATAGTAAATATAATTCTGCAAAGCCGGATGTTCAGTGTGAAAATGCTTTTACGATGAATAGTAAATCTTCAGTATCAGACAAGGAAACTACGTGTTCAAGTATGAACAGATCAACAGCTAAAGAAGAGCCAACAATAAGACGTGAAGATACGTCCGAGTCAACATCAGACAAAACGCGTTCAGATGTCAAAGGACCAGTTGTTAACGAAAGAAGAACATATGTTAATCCATATTCCTTCCTTGACCAAACAGAAACTAAGGCTGAACCTCAAAGTTCGTACAGATCGTCATATAGTAAATATAATTCTGTAAAGCCGGATGTTCAGTGTGAAAATGCTTTTTCGATGAATAGTAAATCTTCAGTATCAGACAAGGAAACTACGAGTTCAAGTATGAACAGATCAACAGCTAAAGAAGAGCCAACAATAAGACGTAAATATACGTCCGAGTCAACATCAGACAAAATGTACCCAGATGTCAAGGGACCAGTTGTTAACGAAAGAAGAACACATGTTAATCCATATTCTTTCCTTGACCAAACAGAAACTAAGGCTGAACCTCAAAGTTCATACAAATCGTCACATAGTAAATATAATTCTGTAAAGCCGGATGTTCAGTGTGAAAATGCTTTTTCGATGAACAGTAAATCTTCAGTATCAGACAAGGAAACTACGTGTTCAAGTATAAACAGACCAACAGCTAAAGACGAGCCAACAATAAGACGTAAATATATGTCCGAGTCAACATCAGACAAAAAGTCCTCAGATGTCAACGGACCAGTTATTAACGAAAGAAGAACACATATTAATCCATATTCTTTCCTTGACCAAAAAGAAACTAAGTCTGAACCTCAAAGTTCATACAAATTGTCACATAGTAAATATAATTCTGTAAAGCCGGATGTTCAGTGTGAAAATGCTTTTTCGATTAATAGTAAATCTTCAGTATCAGACAAGGAAACTACGTGTTCAAGTATGAACAGACCAACAGCTAAAGAAGAGCCAACAATAGGAGGTAAATATACGTCCGAGTCAAAATCAGACAATACGCGTTCAGATGTCAAAGGACCAGTTGTTAACGTAAGAAGAACATATGTTAATCCATATTCTTTCCTTGACCAAACAGAAACAAAGGCTCAACCTCAAAGTTCATACAAATCGTCACATAGTACATATAATTCTGTTAAGCCGGATGTTCAGTGTGAAAATGCTTTTTTGATGAATAGTAAATCTTCAGTATCAGACAAGGAAACTTCGTGTTCAAGTATGAACAGATCAACAGCTAAAGAAGAGCCAACAATAAGACGTAAATATACGTCCGAGTCAACATCAGACAAAACGCGTTCAGATGTCAAAGGACCAGTTGTTAACGAAAGAAGAACACATGTTAATCCATACTCTTTCCTTGACAAAACAGAAACTAAGACTGAACCTCAAAGATCATACAAATTGTCACATAGTAAATATAATTCTGTAAAGCCGGATTTTCAGTGTGAAAATGCCTTTTCGATTAATAGTAAATCTTCAGTATCAGACAAGGAAACTACGTGTTCAAGTATGAACAGATCAACAGCTAAAGAAGAGCCAACAATAAGACGTAAATATACGTCCGAGTCAACATCAGACAAAACGCGTTCAGATGTCAAAGGACCAGTTGTTATCGAAAGAAGAACACATGTTAATCCATACTCTTTCCTTGACAAAACAGAAACTAAGACTGAACCTCAAATTTCATACAAATTGTCACATAGTAAATATAATTCTGTAAAGCCGGATTTTCAGTGTGAAAATGCCTTTTCGATTAATAGTAAATCTTCAGTATCAGACAAGGAAACTACGTGTTCAAGTATGAACAGATCAACTGCTGAAGAAGAGCAAACAATAAGACGTAAATATACGTCCGTGTCAACATCAGATAAAAAGTCCTCAGATGTCAACGGACCAGTTGTTAACGAAAGAAGATCACATGTTAATCCATATTCTTTCCTTAACCAAACAGAAACTAAGGCTGAACCTCAAAGTTCGTACAAATCGTCATATAGTAAATATAATTCTGTAAAGCCGGATGTTCAGTGTGAAAATGCTTTTTCGATGAATAGTAAATTTTCAGTATCAGACAAGGAAACTACGTGTTCAAGTATGAACAGATCAACAGCTAAAGAAGAGCCAACAATAAGACGTAAATATACGTCCGAGTCAACATCAGACAAAAAGTCCTCAGATGTCAACGGACCAGTTGTTAACGTAAGAAGAACACATGTTAATCCATATTCTTTCCTTGACCAAACAGAAACTAAGACTGAACCTCAAAGTTCATACAAATTGTCACATAGTAAATATAATTCTGTAAAGCCGCATGTTCAGTGTGAAAATGCCTTTTCGATTAATAGTAAATCTTCAGTATCAGACAAGGAAACTACGTGTACAAGTATGAACAGATCAACAGCTAATGAAGAGCCAACAATAAGACGTAAATATACGTCCGAGTCACCATCAGATAAAAAGTCCTCAGATGTAAACGGACCAGTTGTTAACGAAAGAAGAACACATGTTAATCCATATTCTTTTCTTGACCAAACAGAAACTAAGGCTGAACCTCAAAGTTCATACAAATCGTCATATAGTAAATATAATTCTGTAAAGCCGGATGTTCAGTGTGAAAATGCTTTTTCGATGAATAGTAAATCTTCAGTATCAGACAAGGAAACTACGTGTTCAAGTATGAACAGATCAACAGCTAAAGAAGAGCCAACAATAAGACGTAAATATACGTCCGTGTCAACATCAGACAAAAAGTCCTCAGATGTCAACGGACCAGTTTTTAACGAAAGAAGAACACATGTTAATCCATATTCTTTCCTTGACCAAACAGAAACTAAGACTGAACCTGAAAGTTCATACAAATTGTCACATAGTAAATATAATTCTGTAAAGCCGGATGTTCAGTGTAAAAATGCCTTTTCGATTAATTGTAAATCTTCAGTATCAGACAAGGAAACTACGTGTCCAAGTATGAACAGATCAACAGCTAAAGAAGAGCCAACAATAAGACGTAAATGTACGTCCGAGTCAACATCAGATAAAAAGTCCTCAGATGTCAACGGACCAGTTGTTAACGAAAGAAGAACACATGTTAATCCATATTCTTTCCTTGACCAAACAGAAACTAAGGCTGAACATCAAAGTTCATACAAATCGTCATATAGTAAATATAATTCTGTAAAGCCGGATGTTCAGTGTGAAAATACTTTTTCGATGAATAGTAAATCTTCAGTATCAGACAAGGAAACTACGTGTTCAAGTATGAACAGATCAACAGCTAAAGAAGAGCCAACAATTAGACGTAAATATACGTCCGAGTCAACATCATATAAAAAGTTCTCAGATGTCAACGGACCAGTTGTTAACGAACGAAGAACACATGTTAATCCATATTCTTTCCTTGACCAAACAGAAACTAAGGCTGAACCTCAAATTTCATACAAATCGTCACATAGTAAATATAATTCTGTCAAGCCGGATTTCCAGTATGAAAATGCTTTTTTGATGAATAGTAAATCTTCAGTATCAGACAAGGAAACTACGTGTTCAAGTATGAACAGACCAACAGGTAAAGAAGAGCCAACAATAAGACGTAAATATATGTCCGAGTCAACATCAGACAAAAAGTCCTCAGATGTCAACGGACCAGTTATTAACGAAAGCAGAACACATGTTAATCCATATTCTTTCCTTGACAAAACAGAAACTAAGGCTGAACTTCAAAGTTCATACAAATCGTCACATAGTAAATATAATTCTGTAAAGCCGGATGTTCAGTGTGAATATACTTTTTCGATGAATAGTGAATCTTCAGTATCAGACAAGGAAACTATGTGTTCAAGTATGAACAGATCAACAGCTACAGAAGAGCCCACAATAAGACGTAAATATACGTCCGAGTCAAAATCAGACAAAACGCGTTCAGATGTCGAAGGACCAGTTGTTAACGAAAGAAGAACACATGTTAATCCATATTCTTTTCTTGACCAAACAGAAACTAAGGCTGAACCTCAAAGTTCATACAAATCGTCACATAGTAAATATAATTCTGTAAAGCCGGATGTTCAGTGTGAAAATGTTTTTTCGATGAATAGTAAATCTTCAGTATCAGACAAGGAAACTACGTGTTCAAGTATGAACAGATCAACAGCTAAAGAAGAGCCAACAATAAGACGTAAATATACGTCCGAGTCAACATCAGACAAAAAGTCCTCAGATATCAAAGGACCAGTTGTTAACGAAAGAAAAACACATGTTAATCAATAATCTTTCCTTGACCCAACAGAAACTAAGGCTGAACATCAAAGTACATACGAATACTTGTACAGTATTTGCAATTCTCCCAAGTTTGAGGTTCGGTGCGATACTGTTGTTTCTGTTAATAGTGAATCCAAGTCTTCGACAAAGAAATGCAAAAGTAAAGTAAACAAAGATCAGGCGCAGCAGAAATATAAAACACGAAAAAGTTAATCTTCTTTCGAGTCAACCTTGGCAAAAAATACGTCATGTGTCCAAGGATCTGTTGTTAATCGTAGTAGGTCGAGTGATAGTCAATATTCATCCTTATACAAAACAAATAACACCCACGTACATTCAAATCTTCATATTATAATCATAGTTGTGTAAAGCCAGATGTTCCGTGTGAAATTGCTTTTTCAACTGATAGTGAATATTCCTTATCAGACAAAGAAATGCAGTGTGCAAGTATAATCAGTTCAACAGCTAATGAAGATTCAACACTTACACGTAAATTCACTTTCGATTCAACTTGAGACAAAACGGCATCAGATGTCTAAGGACCAGTTGTTAATTGAAGTAGGAAGAATGTTAATCCCTATTCTTTCTTCAACAAAACAAATACCGATGCTAAAGATCAAAGTACATACAAATCATTATTCAGTCATACCAATCCTGTCAAGCTTGATGTTCTGTAGGATGATGCGTTTATGGGAACAGTAGATTCTGCAGTATCATTCCTTATTTATCAAAACAAAGACCGATGATGAACATCCAATTCCAAATACATACAAATCGTCATATAGTAATTGCAATTCTACAAATCATGATTGCTCGGTGTGATACTGATTTTTCGATCAGTAATGAATCTATAGTATCCGATAAAGAAACAAACAAATAAAGATGAAGACTGACAGAAACGCCAACAATAAAAAGTAAATCTTATTTCGAGTCAACCTTGGAAAACAATTCTAAACGTGTTGTTTATCAAAGTAGGACGAGTGTAAGCTACTATTCCGCCGTATACAAAAGAAATGCTGAAGCTGAAAACACAATTTCATACAAATCATCAGATAGTCATTTCAATTCTGCGAGGCCAGGTATTCTATGTGATAATGCTTACATTTTTAAACACTTCTTGTTAATCAAAGTATAACGTATATTAATATAGCTTATTTCTGTAACAAAGCAGTTAACACGACTCAACCAGTGTCAACATCCAAGTACATTTAAGTACATTCAAAGCATCCTAACATATATAGTATAATGATTACATTTCTTTAAAGTCTTGTGTTCGGTATACTTGTTCGAATACGTGTCTAAAGACCTCTCAAAGAAAGGTTATTCAAGATTCTATTCATAACAAAACAGCCATTTTGGGTTAAAAATAACCGTTTAAAAATGTACAAATTATCATATAGCTATAATAATGCCTTTAAGTGAAATCAAACGTCGTAGTAGCCGATCAAGTACTTCAGCTTCATGATAAGTATAAAAAGAAGGATGAGGCAAATACTTGCTGTAGATCTTCTCCAGATTCAAAATATAAAACTGATCATGCAGTAATAGATACATTAAGTATAGAAAAACAAAATCATAAAGTGTGTGGTATCCTTCCAAGCCACACTTTTACTTGAACCAGGGGATAAAAGAATTTGACTTAATTTAACACGAAAGAAAAAAACAATAGCATACACTACTGTTAGCAAAACAACACAAATTCTAGACTATTAGATATTTACAAGATTTTTTTTTATAATAAAGTAAAAAAGTCAAACTAGAAAAAATGACTTTGACTGACTTTTTAATTGGTTGCTGCTTTACAAAAAGAATTGATAAAAAACACTCAAAATGTTCTGGAAATATTCTTTCGATATAAGAAATGTAATTTCATACAGAAGGGCACTCCCCTTGTTTAATGATTTCTCTTTACGAATTCGTGGATATAATTATGTTGTACAGTGTTTTACTTACAATTGTTGTTAAATAGTAGAGACAAGTGTTCAATAGTTATAATGGAGGAAACACATGTTACAATCTTTGTAATTTATTTATTTTCATATATCATATATATATATATATATATATAAATAGGTTAACATCTTTGCAGCAAGTTTATTGTTTTCTACTTGGTATTAAATTAATATAGAGATCCATTTTGGTACACCTTGCGATCAATTTATTTGGCAATCGTCATTAGTGGCAGTCAGCAGGGTTTTAGAACATCAGCTCTTCGACCGGTTTGTCAAATGCGTTTTGTTAAAATATATTTGTTTTACTCTTTTGGTCTTTTAGAAAATGTTGGTTGTGCTGTATTTAGACCCCTCTACAACAAAATTTGTTACATGCACACGTATAAAAAATGCGGTTTTCATACAACGCAATCATAGGTTTGAGCGTTGTTTTCAAATAAGGCTTGCGTATATTTATTTCGTTTGGGCTTGTGTTATATTTTACTTCCGGTTTATATAATCCGTGCATCCTATTTTGCATCTTTAAAATTTAAGAGTCTATACTAAATTGAGGTAATTTAAATGGCCTTCCAAATACTTTTCGATCCTTAACATCACTGAAGAGACATCAATTGTTGAAACCGGATATGGTGTAAAGAATTTAGCACCTCATGTTGTTGTTTGACAACTTTACCGCAAGTTTATTGTTTCGACTAGGTATTAAATTAATATAGAGATCTATTTTGTTACACCTTGTGATCAATTTATTTGACAATCGTCAAAGGCTTTAGATTAACAGTTGTTCTACCTGTTAGTCAAATGTGTTTTGTTAAAATATATTTTTTTCACTCTTTTGGTCTTTCGGCAATTGTTGTGTGTGCTTTACAACGCCATTTGTTACATCACACGTATACAAATTGCGGTTTTTAGCCAACACAATCATATGTTTGAACGTTGTTTTCAATTTAAAATATATATATATAAACAACCTTGTATTTATTTAATCCCACTGTGGTCTTTGGTTGATAACTGTCTCATTGGAAAACATTGTTTATATTGTAGACTAGTCATTTATGAAATTGCTCATTAAAACATTTAACGATATTCTACAAATCTTGAATTTTGTATCATCAACAGTAAAAATAAAATTAAAACTACATTTGAATGTACATTCAATAGTTAAATGCATTTTCAATATTCTATGGTCAGATTAAATACATGCCATTGTGGTAAACTAGTACATTGTGTAGTAGATATAATAAGTAATTATAATATAAATAAAACAACTATTGTTAAATATTCGTGTGATATAATATTTAAAAAAAAAAAAAGATGTGGTGTGGTTGCTTATGAGACAGCTCTTTACAAGACACCAAATTACACAGAAATTGACAACTACAGGTCACAGTAAGATCTTCGACAATGAGTAAAATCCATACCGCATAGTCAGCTTTAAGACGCACCGAAATCACATATGTAAAACAATTGAAACGAGAAAACTAACGGCCTGCATGATTCATGTGCAAAATTATAAACGAAAAACAAATTATGATATACAGCAAAATAAGTCAACTACTGTATTACAAGCTTCTGTCTTCGGTTAGGCACATTAAGAATTTGGCGGGGTCACACGATTTAAATGCGAAAACTATTCCATTATCTGGGACAATGGTGTAACAGGTCAACAAGAGAACACCTATAAAATATGTTGTTTGATATAGAATTGAGTGTTCAAACTTTTAGTGAAATATACCACCGTGTGTTCCATATGTATTTGTAATTACATAGTTCAGATCAGTTCAGGTGTTTCGACATCTAAATTACTGATTTAAAATCTTCATAAGGTAATACAATGTGATGTAAGATAACAATAATTTAAAAATGTTTTAGATACTAACGCTTTTGAATTTTCAGGCTAAGTACTTATATTTGTGGATATGACTGATAAATATACAAGATTTGTAGATTTTACCATTCAATCAACCTTTGAGTTTTGAAAGGCATATTTCTTTAAACGTATCTTTTTTAAATTATTTACACAATGTTTCAATATGTTAGGATAATCAACTTACTGAAATTTTATCTGATACCAATGGTTACTATAATCAATGAAATTTTGAGCTAAAACAAATTGGTATCAAAAGTATCAACATTTTGTTCAATACAAACCTCAACACACAATCAGTGTTGATATCAATACGGGTAAGGTGATCCCGATCTAAATGTGCCAGTCGTCATGTGGTTTATGGAAAGTACAATTAGTGATAAGTAATCATTTTTTTTTCATACCAAAATCAATGAAGAAAGGGAAAGTCATGATGGTGTCCATAAAAGTTGGACCATTTACAATATGAATTTGTTTTTTCATGTCAGGACCTTTTATAATTATAAGTTTATTGGTTTTGCTAATTGTTGAAGGTCAAACGTTGACTAATAATTGTTCACATCTTTATTGAAAAAGGACAACTGTCATTTAGAGTTAATATGACATATACTTAAATTATTGTTGTGACGTCATTCTATTGTTATACTCGTTCTTTACTTAAGTGCTTGGACTATCATTTACCTGTAAGAAACCATTATGTTACCTTTAGCTGTGCGATATTTTAAAGAATAGCCCTCCTCTTTCTTAAAAATATTGGACAGCTGAAGGTAGCATAACTGATTCTTATAGGTAAATGATAGTCCAATCACTGAAAAAACTGTTTTCATCATGTGAAAAAAATACAACCAAATAACAGATGACAATTACAAAAAAACATTTTATTAAAGTCACCTTCCAAAACAATAATTTTGTCACTCGTTAAAACAGTTTCTTGAGAAAAAAAAATCACTTTCAAATTAATTTTGACACTACCAAAAGATTTATTCTCGTCCGTCTTTGGTTATAAAAATTGACCTCTGGTGTTACTCTTATTCGTCCTAACATCATTTTCATCTACAATTAAAAAAAAAAACCAATAAAGAATGCTTCTAACGTTTGATAGATTACGCCGCAATACAAGGACTATAGACAACATAAACCTCACCCTGTGTATAAGTGCAAATCTAGAAGTTGCTTCATGAGCTGTGGGATTACAATAGTTATAATTTTCAGGTTTCTGCGTTGATTTACAAGTTGTTGTTTTTTAAGTCTGATATAATTGCTGGAATATGAATATAATGCAACATTTCGCTTATGAAAGACGATGGATATGGGAATTTAAGCCGAATTAAGGAAAAGTTACTGCATGTTATCTGTAAAAAAATCAACCGTGTGTTCGCTTAACACTTTGTTCGTAGTGATCGTTGTATGTAAGAGAGAGGTTTTTTATTTTGCAAAAGGACAGCGAGAGACAAAAATATGTTCCGTTAATATTAAAAATAAAACAACATAAGGGACATCAATATACAAATGAACGAAAAAAAGAGGTGACACGACCTTCCAGGAAAATAATCGATAAAAAAGATGGATTATCAGATGGTACCGTTTGGGTACACAATCACATTCTCTTGAAAATTCCAATGAACAACAAAAGAATGTAAAATGATTGCACGTTGTTATCTCATCATTTGTTCCTATAAATTATATATTTGAAACAAAATCGACTGCAGTGCACTCAATATGGTTCAACGTGAACCTGTCTTCACATATGTTTTTTTTATCCATGCACCTACATGTAGTAAGAAATGAAACCCGAGAAGAAACAAGAAATTGAAATGAGAGGACTACATTTTTAAATATAATATATATAGAACTTGCCTTTAATAGCTGTTAAAACTATATCCTCTTTGTAATCCACTCTTAAATAAATAATATATCTAAATATACATTTGATTTTAATCCACAGTTTGAAACAGCTTAATCACTAATCACCACTTCCTTCGTTTTTACATAAGGAATATACTGTCAACGTCTTTATCCGTTTTGGAACACAAAAATTAAAATGCATGTATAGGTATTCATGGAGCATATTTACAGTAGTCCTTTCGCACGCAAAAATCCTGATACACATAACCTGAGTCTTAATCTTCATGTAGCAATACATGTTGACAATATTTACCTTCAGCTGTACTTTTTTTTCTGTTGTATAAGTTGAGCTACTGTTTAGAAGGGGCAACATGTAGGATAACTTTCAAGGTAAAGGAAATTTATTCACAAAACTATTTTCATAGTTGATGAAAATAAATCTTTTTTAAATAATTGCATGTTTCACCTTTTTGATGTGTTAAACAATGTTTAGGTAAGATATAAGCCTCTAACAGTCCATTCTGGAAAATATTGAACAGAATGGACTGTTATCGGCTTATATCCTTTAAACAAACAACGTTCACGTTGCAGGGAGCCCATCAAGTGACGAAGAAACAAGACCAAAAAAGCGTTGGGAATTCATCTAGTGTCGACGATATCTTTTGTAAACGGCCCTTTTCAGGGCCATCTATATTTTACAGAAAGAGTCTACCTTTGTTGTACATACACGAAATGTCTATAGACACAAAATAGTTTTCTAGCGTATGTGTTCTGACAATCTGTTACAATAGTTTTATTTTAATAGAAGCTGTTCATTCTGTATAATAAAACAATTATGGCCTATTAAGTCAGTAATTATCCAAAATTGTCAACCCGAGTAAGAGTTATTCCCCTCGGGCTAAACTCCTAGTAGAATAACCCTTACCCGAGTTGACAATTTTGGATAATCAACTCCTGAGCGGGCCATAATTGTATAATATGCTTAGCATCTGACATTATAACTGGCATGATAGATACTGCACAAGAGAACATTATAGCAAGTACAAAAAGCTTAATATACATGTTATATTGTCATGTGTAATGATCGTATATATGACATGTTTCCAAAACTACAAGACAGAACTAAACTGTTTTGTGGTATTAAATTTTGAAAAGAATTTTATTGGTCTTTGACATTTATATATTCAAATCAGTGGTTTTGCAATAAAATACCATTTTTATTTAAATGCTCTGTCAGATATGTCATAAAGTGAAATATTGTGTAAGGAAGTAGGAAATATTTTTGCTTAATCATTATATAAATAGTCGACTGCTAAACCATACTAACAAGTAAAAACAGATTTGATATACAATGACATTGCAGTGACAAAGTACAAGGGAAACAATAGCCTTATTGATATAGAAATCAATTGCATATCATATATCAAAATATTTCTGTTGTTATGAACAATAGAAAGTTTTACCAGCAGACAATCGAGGATTAAGGGATTTCCAAACGCATGCAGAAGCTAGATTTGTAAATAACATCAATGTTTATCAAGTAACTTATGCCAATTTGTTCAGAACTAATTATAAATCTGGCAACAAATGTACAAAATCTAATGATAATATGTCAATAAGTACAAGAGGGAACCCTGGAGTTGGTATCTGGAGAACATCAACATTTAAACTAAACTTATGTCGGGGACATAATGAAAATTAATTCGGTATCTCTTCATTTCGTGTCCAAGAACCTTTTACTTTAAGAATGACAGAGATTATGGGAGATGCAAACTCAGATTATGATAATCTCCGTCCAAGTATATAAAAATCATAATAACACATTATATATCTCCAAAGCTGAAGTATTTGCGTGATAATGATTTCGTTTCCCGGAAAACGGAACAGCTAGTATGAGGAAGGGATGTTGAACTTTTAAATTTGATTCAAACAAAATCTGAAGAAGAGGCAAAAGTATGCAGTTATTTGTTTTGTAGAGGTTAAATATATTACTGTTCCATCAGATCACTCAAGTCTTTTAGTGACTCATATCATGACCTGTTTATATGGACATGCCTTAAACAAATTGTACAAAGAATGTGAAAAGGAACACGAAAAAATTGAACAAGCTCGCGATCGGCCAACAATAGCTCGTTGCATCACGGACACTTTATTGTTTGAAGAAAGAAGACATTCCAAATTACGACTATATATATTTTAACTACAACCATCGGACGTTATTTGCGTGAATATAAGATCAAACCAACAAAAAGTGCAATTTGCGACTCGGAAACTACTGACCAGTTTGGATCAAATTCACGACTTAACTATGTTTCATCAAATGTTATTTGATGACAGCCTAGATTGCAGAAAAAAATTTAATTCTGTTGTTTTTTTGTTAGAGAAATCCGATCAATAATGAATCTTCGAAATACAATAAACGGTCGATCACAAAACAGACAAAACAAGACTATTTATTGAACTCATTCAATATGAAAGATTCACATACTGATGTCAAGTGATGTCCTTTGCTTGTATATACAAAAATGATCCATTGTACCTATAGCAAGAGCAACCATATACTTAGATATAGACCGATGAAGTTGTGTACCCTTAAAAGTTTTGATTAGATGAAATTTGTACCTGATCTAATATTAGCAGTAGATGTAAAAAGAGAAAAGAGAAAATTTCAGCATTTAGATTAGGTGAATTAGAGCTTCACATACTGCGTAGACGCTTTTCTTTTATTAAAAAGTATCCGTTGATCCCAAGATAACTTTTTGTTTTTAGTGCCATTGCTGTTATGGGTTATACAGCCGGCGGCTCTGGCTTTTGTCATGCAATAACTATAATGAAGGTTCCTGGGTATGCTTTTGAGTTTTCATTCACTTTTGCTGATGACAAAAGGAGGTCCAGTTCATAATTGACTATGAATTTTACTTTTCTCGTTCAGCAGTGATAGTCGTTAGTTGATTGCACTTTATGTAGGTTTCTTTAATCTGTTAAAGCAATGATTTTTACATTTCTGTATGTTGTAACTGATGAAAAAAATGATGTTTGATATTGACCATTTTTTTTTTTATTTTTCCTTTAAAAAGTTATGGAAAATGATTGATAAGAATCGGATATTTAATTTTATTTACGTGCAGTAACACAAGAACCGTTCAATCGATACTTTTCAAATAACGACAGATAAATGAATCTACTAATTTATGTGAAAATAATGTGGAAATCGAAATCAATGGACTTCAATCGTTATTATGTATGGAATGTTTGTCCTATACAGGTTCCAACATACTAATATCAAGGATCCTTCTCCTTTTGTTTTTACAAATACTAGTTATGTTTAATTAAAGAGATTGAGAACTCAATTGTCTCATATAAAGCTATCTTATTCAACAGGTTCAATGTGGCGGGTAAAACATAGGCAATATAGGAAAGGTGTACTGAAATAAGAGGTCTCTAAATACATTAGCTCCAAATGGAGCTTTCGTTAGTAGAAGCCATATTAATAATGTGTATCATCAGGAGAATATGTGAAGGCACAAAATATAGCCTCTAAAACACCACCATGCGCTGATAGTTATGTGTATAGGCATATATACCATATTTTTTATGACACGGAATACATTAACATAATATAATTAAGTTCATGTTCTTATTTTTAAGATATAATAACAATGTTTTGTATTGTAGTTATTTCTACTTCCTACTAAAAATTTGCATATTCGTTAAAGACCAGGCTATAAACATGTGTTAGTATTATAAATCTAGGACATTGTTCTAATATTCGACCTAGGTTATATTTAGCTCAATTTTCTAAAAACCTCAAAATATAGTCGACAAATACTTCTTGAACGTTTTGGTTTTGATTGTACCTGTAATATTTTATTACCTCTTTCTGAAAGATATCATGGATTTTTCTAAAACCAATAATTCGTTTAATAAACAAACTATCATCATGATTATATGTTATGCTTTGAAATAATACGTTTGGTGGGTGAATAAAGTATCCAAAGCAGTTATATGATGGTATATGATGGATTTCTGGTAGTGTATATTGACCTATACATTGTACCTTACTGAATTTAGCTACATTAAGCTATTCAAATAAAAAAAAAATCACTGGAAAAAGGCCCTTCTACTTTTTCCAAGTTCCGCCTGTTAGTTTTTAAAAAGTTTAAAATGAAAGCGACAGGCCACCTGATCTAGCTATTAGTAACTGCGAGTACTCTCAGATCTGAACTTTGTGTTTTTTTTTCGTTGGGACGTACAAGTACCCGGTCACGTCCACCTTATGTTTTTGTTAGATTTCTATGAGTATGCAAATCACGAGTTTAGCCTGTTTTATAGTTTGTTCGTATGTTGTACTATTACAACAATGTCCCATGTTAAAGAGAGGGTTCGGCTCCCATTTAAAAAATGTTTAAACGCGCCACAAGCTGTGTGTATCTGTCCCAAGTCAGAAGCCCGTAATTCAGTGGTTGTCGTTTGTTGTTGGTGTTACTTATTTCTTTTTATGCAATTTTTTGGTACATAAATTAGGCCGCTAGTTGTTTGGTTTGAATTGTTTTACATTTGACATACGGGGCCCTTTAATAACTGACTGTGAAGTACGGGGTTTGCTCATTGGTGAAGGCCGTACGTTGAACTATCGTTTTTAATATTTGCGTCATGTGGTCTCTTGTGAAGAATTGTCACATTGGCATTCATACCACATCTTCTTTTGTATATTGTATCGTTCCTTTCGGTTGCACTTTGTGTAAACTAGAGTCGTGTCTGTATATTTATAAATGTTTATATTTAAAGGCTTGGGTGTTAACGCACACTCTTATAGTAGAACAACATAATTTCCCCTAAAACTTAATATTTATATAGCATATTTACATCAACCAATATATAAAATACATTATTTGAAATACTAAACCAACCACCCGATGCACCTACACTACCTTCAATAAGGATACAGCGAAGAAGTCCACAGCTTTTAAGTTAGCTCAAACTTGTAATTTTCTTAATTTTCAAAATGCATATCACTGGTGCGTTTTATCTTAATCCGTTTCAAAAAAGCGTTTACCAGAACGTAATAGGTGTTTGCACATAACGTACTAGATGTTTGCACATAACGTAATAGATGTTTGGACATAATGTAACAAGCATTTACACATAACGTAATAGATGTTTGCACATTATGTAATATGTATTTGCACATAACATAATAGGTGTTTGCACATAATGAAACAGGTGTTATACATAACGTAACAGGTGTTTGCACATAACGTTATAGGGGTTTGCACAAAATGAAATAGGCATTGGCACATAACGTAATAGTGTTTGCACAAAACGTATAAGTTGTTTGGTTTGCACATAACGTTATAAGTGTTTGCACATAATGTAAAAGGCATTTGCAAAAGACGTAATGTTTGCTAACAGAGAGTATCAATTGTTCGGCAAAACGCTTACGAATTATACCATGATGCATTATTTTTTTTCACTGGAGAAACATAAGTATAAACAGAACATAAAGCCGTTAGATTATAACATCATGAGGTTTTCATAGAACAAAGATGTATCAAAACAAAACGCATAGAACATTCGGCATTACAATTACCTTTGTGACAGGACGCAATTAGTAACTGAAGTAAGTAAAGAAAGAATAGACACAACATAGATAAAATATTAAAGAATGTAAAAGTGGTTGATCATAAAGTTTGGAGGTATTCACAGAATATATAGTAGTTACAGCATGATGTAATTCCTACTGCACACAACAAAGTTTAGCAATGACATGTCATACAATTGTTTGACGAAACAATTGTTTAATTTGACAAAGCACAGAGATGCAGTGTCAGGAAACAAAGGCATCTGCACATAACATAAAGAAGAAATGACAGGACGTAAAGGCAAAGCGACAAAACACATTAGATATTTACACTATAAGACAGTTCCGGCGTTCCATAGGAACAGACTGATTTTGAAAATAAACCGGAATTTTAGATGTTACATCCTTGTGATGTAGAACGTTGCAGATGTTGATTGCATCAATTCTTCTATTGGTAAAGTGAACAGGAAGGAGTTTCCTCTTCTTCTCATGTAAAGGTTTCGACCTTACTGGTTTGAAAAGACGGAAAAGAGCTACATCACAAACAAAACTGACTAGTCTGTATATTGAAGAAAATGTATTGATGCATCCTTTGTTAAGTGCATAATCTCTCAAACATTTAAGAAAATTATCAGGCAGTGAAAAAAGAATAGTTATAATGTAATGTAACCCTAGTGTAATGTAACCCTAGTGGATGATAAAGATGTGAAAGAAGGTCATCAAATCTCCCAGAGGGCGATCTAGATTTGGAAGACTTTTTAGGCCGATGGTAATGTTTTTGACCATGACTACGTTGTTGTAAGGTAGTATAAATAAACTCATTACATTAACATCACTGCAGGCAGGACTTGGCAAATTTCCTACTCCTTTGACATTATCATTGCAACCATATGGCATTGCAGTCCCTAATTCCCTTATTAAGAAATTTTATCTATCTTTACGGAAAGGAGTACTTAGTACAGGGCTATTTGTGTGGTGATAAATTCTCTCGATGATGCATCCTTTCATAGATAAAGAAGGATCATGGTCCGGTTGCTTAAAATGGTTATAAAGAACCCTAAATTGCGGATCTTCATTATCAGACCGGTGTTGATTCATTCTTTTACGCAAAGTTTGACGAGTTTCATCAACATAAAGTAGTCCAGTCCACACAAAGTACATTCGATTCCGTACACGAGCCTGTCATGCGGTAGTTGTCGTTTCTTTATGGGTTACCTTTTTGTTTTTAGATCTTTTTTGTACATAAATAAGGCCCTTAGTTTTCAAGTTTGAATTGTTTTAGATAGTAATTTCGGGGCCTTTTATAGCTGACTATGCTTTATGGGCTTTGATCATTGGCCGTACGGTGACCTATAGTTGTTAATTTGTGTGTCATTTTGGTCTCTTGTGGAGAGTTGTCTCATTTGCAATCATACCACGTCTTCATTGTAATACGACATTGTCCGTGGAACAGTCCAGAGGCTCGAAATATTTAGTATAATATGTTTAAGTTGTTATATTACTGATAAAATCAGGAGTCGTAGTTAACATATCACATGTCTAACATGTTCTCCTTTTTCCTTTTATATGTTTACAAGAAGAAATGATAGGTGTTGATTCACTTGTATCAGGTGTCTTTAAACAGTCGAAAATATTGACGCAACATGGCGTAAATTTATGAAATGTATCTGAATTTTGAAATAGTAATTACCTTCCAACATCCCCTGCATACTGAGTTTTCATGTATATCTCCAATTGATATGATATTTCCGGGCTTTTATTTTCTATCATAATTTCCTTGATGGAGGGTTCCTGCTTTCAAAAAAGCTATTAAACAAAGAGTTTCAAAAGGATGAAGTTGAAATCGTGCCATCACGAGTTGGTTGACCGTTAGGGAATATTTGTTTCACAGCTGATATCGGATATGTTCCTTATGTCAAAACGAAAATCCTGTTCCCTTTTCACGAATGTGAGGTACCGAATTAGGCTATTTACTGGGTTTGTAAAAACATGAGCAATACATGTGGAGCAGTGTCTGCTAATCATTCAGGAGCACCTGAGATCACCCCCAGGTTTTGGTAGGGTTCGTGTTGCTTAGTCTTTAGTTTTCTCTGTTTTTTCATGTGCACTATTGTTTGTCAGATTGTATTTTTGAAATGGTCAGTCGACTTATGTTTTGTATTATTTCCGTGTTGGCCGTTTTTTATGAATGCTATCTTCAGTGTATTACGTCAATTTTATGCATGTGGTCGAGTAAGGCTTCTTGGAGCGTCTACTTTGATACCACACGAATTTTATATAAGCTTTGTAACTTTATTCCATAAGAAGATGTCATGCGCAGGACTCAGGGTCGTTAAAAATATAATCAACCTTTGTTCCAAAAGATTTACAAATAATAGGCATGCTTCCAAAAAATTGAATGACAATCAGATATTTATGGCAAAATTTCAAGACAAAATTTGTATATTTTTGTTGTGCCATTTAATTATTGAAAGTATATTCATATCAGTTTTTGACAACTATATATTCATATCAGTGATTTTGAAAGATCTCAAAATATTCTCTTTCTGAAAATGATCTTTCATATATCATAAAGTTAAATATCGTGTAAAGAAGTGGGAACACTTTTTGCGTAGTCCAATTTAAAAAAAATGTTACAGCTTAAACCATCCGAAGTTTTCTATTCACAGGACTCTATCTCAAACAAATTTGGTCTACAACCACCGTGTAGTAAACAACTAATAGGGATAACATTAGACGAATTGTTATCTGGATCTATTACCACATCACATATTCCATTTATTACTGTTGTTATGAAAAATGGAAAGTTTTACACAGCAGACAATCGACGATTGTGGGTATTTCGAAAAGCCGAAGAAGCTGGATGTGTCCATGAAATCGCAGTTAACCAAGGAACTAATGAAACGTTCAGAACTAAATCTGGCACAAAATTTACAACGTCTAATGATGGTATTTCAATAAGGATAAGAGGGGACCCTGGAGGTGTAATCTGGAGAACATTTAAACCAAACGTATGTCGCGAACATAATAAAAATGAATTCGGTAGCTCTTCATTACGTGCCCAGGAACTGCTGAAAAGTTCAGTTCTAAATTCGGCACCAAATTTAAAACGGAACCAGGAACCTTCTATAATAAGAATGACAGATATTATAAACGATGCCAACGCAGCTACAGATTATCGCCGTCCAAGTATATACAAATCCTCATATAGCAATAACATATATCCTAAGCTAAAGAATTCGAGTGATGATGATTCCGTTTTGAGGAACACCGAACCGCTAATATGCGAAAGGGATACTGAACTTTCAAATATGATTCAAACAAAACCTAAAAAAGAGGCAAAAGTATGCAGTAAATCTTGTGGAGAGTTAAAATATATTACTAATCCTTTAGAACTAACACAATTTTCTAAAAAAGAAAAACAAGATCACCGCAGTTTTGTATCGACTCCAAAGAGGACTGGTGTATATGGACATGCTAGACACAAATCGTACAAAGAATGTGAAAAGGAACACGACGAAAATGAAAAAGCAAGCGATCGGCCAACACAATCGCAATGCAACAGGGATAGTTTATTGTTGGAAGAAAATCAACGATTCAAATTGTTACTATCGGCATTTCAACTACAAATATCGGAAGTTTGTCGCGTGAAAAGCAGATCAAACCAACAAAAAATATCAGATATAACTGGGGAACTACTAACTAGTTTGGATAAAATTCACGACTTAACTATATTTCATAAAATGTGATTTGTCGAACGCTTAGATTGCATCAAAACTATTTAATTCTGTTGTTTATTTGTTAGAGGAATCTGATAGCAAAGGAACCTTCTAAATGATAAAAACGATTGATCACATTTTTTGTTTATTTGTTTTAGCAATATGTTTTACAAAACATTCGTAAAATAGTTTTTTTTGCAATCAGAAATGTTCATTTAAAAGGTATGATAAGATTGACAATGCAGTTTAATAGATGCTTTTGGGCATATTTAAAAAAATGAGAAATACACACCAAATAGAAAACGACAATGCCAAAACAAGACCAAACGATTGATTTGAACTCATTCAATACGAAAGTTATAAAAAACTGATGTCAAGTGCTCTCCTTTGCTTAAATATACAAAAGTGTTAATTTTTTATACATAAATAAGGCCGTTAGTTTTCTCGTTTGAATTGTTTTACATTATCATTTTGGGGGTCTTTTATAGCTTACCATGCGTTATGGGCTTTGCTCACTGTTAGAGGCCGTATGTTGACCTATAGTTGTTTATTTCTGTTTCATTTATGTATCTTGTGGAGAGTTGTCTTATTGGCAATTATACCAGATTTTCTTTTTTATATATCCATTGTATACATAGCAAATACAATCATATACATAGATATAGACCGATGAAGTTGTGTGTCCAAAAGATGGATAAATTTGATGCAAATTGAATCTTCTCTAATATTAGGAGTAGATGCAAAAAAGATAAAAAGGAAAATGTCACCAATTAGGCCTGGCGAGCTTGACATCTTGTGTAGATACTTTTATTTAGTTAAGAAGTAATTGGACCGTTGACCCAAAGATATCTGTTGGTTGTAAGTGTCATTGTATGTGGGTTTAAACAACCGGCGTCTCCAGATACTGTCATGTGTTAACTAATGAGTTTGTCTACGTATGCTATTGCAATTTAATTAAACTCTATTGATGACAAAATGGAGGTTAACTTCATTAAAGACAATATTTACATTTCCCGTTCAGCAGATATGGTCTTTAATTGATGGCACTTGATGTTGTTTCAATTTAAAAAAAAATCAATCTGTTAAAAGAATGCTTTTTACATTTCAGTATGTTGTTACTGATGACAAAATTATGTTATATTCAATTTGATATTGACGAGTTTTTGATTTTGCCTTTAACAAATGATGGAACACGATTGGTGAGGATCTGAAACTTTATCTTATTTCCATGCAGTAACGTCAGAATTATTCAATGAATAATTTTCAAATTACGACAGTTAACTAAATTTTCTTATTTATTTAAAAAAAAATGGAAATTAAAATCAATGGTTATAAATTGTTATCGTGCATCTATACTGTTAAAAACTAGTACATACTATTATGTGGGATTCCTCCTTATTCTGTTATTTATAAATACATGTTTTGTTTAGTTAGTGAAAGGGAGATCTCCATTTCCTCAGATCTAAAGGTATTATACTCCATAATAAATGATGATACCGGGAAGACATATTCGGGATAATCAATATTTCTTGTATTAATTTCAGATATAATATTATAATAATAGATATATTCTAGCTTTGCCTTGTAAGACGGTTATGTCTACTTCGTTTCAAACAAAAAATCTATTTGTTTAAGAAGATAACCATGTCATAAATTTCGTAAATATGTGTTGACGAATATCAATATAGCTTAAAGTTCTAAATGTATACCTAAGTTATATATAGATCAATTTTCTGAAAACAGTTTAACAATAGTTTGACCTAGTAATAGATCATTGATTATTGGAAAAAAATATTAGGCTCAAAAACAAGTATGACTGCAAATATCAAATAAGTTATATTTCTACTTTAATATATATGCTATGTTCCTTCTTGAAAGATATTACATTACTATGGATATGACTCCAAACAAGACTTCCTATGATTAAAAAAAAACTAATTACGTATTTTGAAATTCATGATAAGAACGAGAATCTAATCATGATTATTTAATAGAAACATGTCATGCGCAGAGAAATAAGAATAAAAAATTGCAAGTAAAAGAGAAGCAACTCTCGTTGAGAAAGTAGAATTTTGTAGGGCTAGTATTATACCGAACAACGACAAGTCTTTAACATGTTCAAGTTGAAATGAGTATTATGGTATATAAAATATTTGATTTTTCTAATAATCAAAGCATTGTATTTTCCGAAAGTTCTAAAATAGCCCCAAACAGCCCCTTTTTTTTAAATAACGGCATTGCATGTGCAACTTAAAATTAGTCGTTAACGGAAGTACATGGGTGTTTTAGAGGTCTTTGTCTTGTGTAATAATGAAGCTAAGACCATTGGAATTATTCTTTTCACAGGACTTTATTTCAAATAAATGGGGTGATCAAACACCTAACAGATTAAAATTGATAGGGGACACGTTAGATGAATTGTTAACCAGATAAATTTTACTGAAGGATATGCCAAATATTTCCGCTATAAAAATAAGTAAAACGTTTTACACAGTTGACAATCGGAGACTGTGGGTCTTTCAAAAAGCCGAACAATTTGAATTTGTACATGAAATTGAAGTTATACAAGTTACACAATGACATGCCAGACGGACGAAATTTACAACGAAAAATGGTGGAAGTTCGATAAGGATTCGGGGATCTGGAGACCCCGGAGGTATAATTTGGAGATTATTGGACGCCAACGCACTGCAGGAAGTAGAAGAATGCGAATTTATGAGAATGAATGAAACACGAATATTAACCAATATTCGTTCGTTAGCAAAACAAATACCGAGGCTCAACATCGAGGTACATCTAAATTATCATATAGTTATAAAAATTCCAGCAAGCTTAATGATCTGTGTGATTTCGTTTCTTCTGGGATTAATGAATCTCTAGTATCTGCCAAACAAATTCCGAGTTCAAGCATGAAAAATGCAACAGCCGAAGAAGAGCCAAATATGAGAAGTAAACCTTCACTTGAGTCAAACATAAGAAATACTTCATTACCTGTCCAAAGATCTGTTGTAAATGAATGTAACACGAATTTTAATCATCATTATTTCTTTAACAAAACGAATTCCGAGGCTCAACTTCGAATACATACAAATCTTCGTTTAGTAATTGCAATTCTGCAAAGCCTGATGTTTGGTGTGATGTTGATCTTTCGATAAATAGTGAATCTATAGTATCCGACTTAGATATTAATTATTCAAGCAAACAAAGAACGACAGCGAAAGAAAAGCCAACACTTTGAAAAGTAAATCTTGTTTCGACATGTTAAAAAAAAACACGTCACGTGCCCAAGGACCTGTTGAATTTTTTGTATCCGACAAAGAAATTCAGCGTTCAAGCACCTAAAAGTCAGCAGTCGAAATAGAGTCAATTTAGAAGTAAACCTTCTCTCGAGTACAAAATAAGAAAAACTTCCGAACAAGTACAAGGACATGCTGCTAATCAATCTCTATTATTTGCAAAACCAATTGAGCGTTCCAGCACGAAAAGGTCGGCAGCTGGAAAAGAGCCAAAACATAGAAGTAAACCTTCTCTCGAGTCAAACATCAGAAAAACTTCATTACCTCTCTCAGAACATGGTGTTAATCAAAGTAGCATGAATGCTATTCAATATTTCTTGTTAAACAAAACAAATACTGAGACTCAGCATCCAAGTACAAACTATTGAAATAGAACCAAACATGAGAAGTAAATCTGCTCTAGAGTCAAAAATAAGAAAAACTTCCGAACCAGTCCAGAACCTGCTGTTAATCAATCTTTAGTGTCCGCCAAAGCAATTGAGCGTTCAAGCAAGAAAATTTCAACAACTGAGGGAGAACCAAAACAGAGAAGTACACCTTCTCTAGAGTCAAACAGTAGAAAAACTTTCTTACCTTTCTCAGAAGCTGGTGTTAATCAAAGTAGTACGAATGTTTATCGTCATTTCTTGTTAAACAAATCAAATACCGAGACTCAAAATCCAAGTACATACAAATCGGCGATAAGTAATTACAATTCTGCAAACCCTGATGTTTGGTGTGATTCTGATTTATCGATCAATAGTGAATCTAAGATCAGCATTATAAAATATTCCAAAATTGAAAAATAAATCTCCTTTTGAGCCAACCTCAAACAAAAGGCGTGTCCACAGTCCTGTTTGTAATCAAAGTAGGACGGACGTTAATAAAAAATCCGTCGGAAACAAAACAGTTACCAAGGGTCAACATGCAAAAACGTACGCATCATCACACATTGATACCATTTTAGTAAATCCTGAGGTTCGATGTGACAATGATGTATTGGCCAAGTGTGAATATCCATTATCCACCGAAGAAATTCAGCGTTCATGTATAATAAGATCAACAGCTGGAACCTCTTGTTAATCAAAGTATCACGGATTTTAGCCAAAATTCCTACTGTAACGAAATAGTTACGGAGGCCAATCATTTAAGTACAAAAAATCATTATATCAGGATTTTATTTCTACAAAGCCTGATACTGGATGTGATTACGATTTAATGGACAACTTGGAATATAAAGTATCTGACAAAACAATCCACCGTTCAAGTATAATAAGTTCAACAGCTGAAAAAGAGCCTACACTGAAAAGTAAATCTTCTTTCGGGTCAACATTAAAAAAAACTTCACTGCATGTCCAAAGACCTGTTGGTTATCGATGTAAGACGAGTGTTAATTAATATTCTATCGGGGGAAATGTTACCGTTGACTCAACATCCTAGTTCATACAATTCACCATATTGTTACAATATTACTACACATGTAGCCTCGTGTTCGGTGATCTATTGATTTTGTAGTCAACTGTAAATATCAAGTATCTTGCAAACAAATCTGCCGTTCAAGTATAAAAATATCAACAGCTGAAAAGAAGCCAACGCTTAAAAGTAAATCTTTTCTCGGTTCAATATTAAAGAAAAAACCCAGCTCGGTTATTGAAGAAGAACGAATATAAATCGAGATTCCTTATGCAACGAACCAGTAAGTGAGACTCAACATCCAAGCACAAACAAGTCCTCTTATAGTGATAATATTTCTACAATGCATGATGTTTTGTGTGATAAGTTGATAACGATTGTTTGGCGACACTTAGAAATAATTCTTCCTTTTACTCAACCGTAAAACAATTTCGTTGCGTGTCCAAGGGCCTATTGTAAATAAAATTTAATTAATTATCTTTTAACAACAAAACATTCACCTCGTCTCATCATTCAAGTACATTTACATATAGATGTAGTGATTACATATCTGTCAAACCAGATAATGGTTGTGATAATGAATTTTGGGGCAACTGTGAATATATTAGATGTTTTAAAATTTAAAGGTCAATGCCTAAGTCAAAAATATATAGCCTTACACTTGTTGTTTTATCGATACCTGCTTACAAAACAAAACACACTCGACACATCTGGAAATATTCCTTTCGATGAGAAAAATCTAAGATCATACAGAATGATCCAAAGGTATCCCATTGATAATGTATATCCCTCAACGAAATTGTGGATTATATCTTCTTCAGTGTATAACATTATACATGATGTAAAAGGGGAAAAATAAGTGTTCAATAATAGGATTTGAGATAAACATTTTTGTAATTATTTTTGTATATGTATATAAAAAAACGCCCTTCTTGTTATTTAATCATAATGTATAATCAACAGTGAAATGAATAATAGTACATAGACGATTTGTTGTGATTGCAAATGAGATACTCGTAACTATTCACAAAAGCTCAAATACCTTAAAGAAATTGTGGATTTTATCTTCTACAGTGTTTTACATTTTAAATGATGTAAAAGGGGAAGGATATGTGCACAATAATAGGATTGGAGATCAGGATTTTTGTAAAAGGTTTTGTATATATAAAAAGAAAACTTTCCTTTACGTTATTTAATCATGATATATAATTAACAGTGAAATGAAGTATTATACATAGAAGATTTGGTGTGATTGAAAATGAGATACTAGTAACTCTTCACAAGAGCTGAAATAAAACAGAAATTACCAAACTATAGGGTATCGTACGGCATTCAACAATGCAGAAAACCGATACCGCGCCCATAGTCAGCTATAAACGTCCCCGAAATCACATATGTTATAAATTCAAACGGGAAAACTTACGGTCTGATTTATGTCTTAAATTAAAAACGAAAAACAAATATGATACTAAATATACAGCAACAAACGACAACTACTGAACAACAAAGGTTTTGACTTTGGATAGGCACATATAGAATGTAGCAGGGTTAATCAAGTTTGAAATCACAAACCATTCCTTAATATTGGACAATGGTGTCACAGTTCAACATGAGAACCAACTATAAAATCAATGGTTTGATATAGAATTGGGGGTTAAAACAAATGTGAGACAAAACATCGTTTTTGCTATATTAATTTGTAATTTCATAGTACAAGTGGTTGCGACATCTTAATTACAAATTACAAATCTTCATTAATGAACAAAATTTGATGCAGAATAAACAAATGATTTGAATATTGAAAGTTTTGATTTGCCTATCTAAGTAATTATATTTTTAGATATTACTGATGATATAGACTTGACGAAATCGTTATTTTACTTTCCAATCAACCTTTGAATTTCGAAAGGCATATTTCTTAAAACGTATCTTTTGTTATGTTACACATTTTTTAAATGTGTTACTGAAATTTTTGCTGGTACCTGTGTTTACTATAATCAATGAACTTTAGTGTTGAAACACATTTATATCAAAAGTACACAATGTCTTGCTCATGTACCTTGCCGTTCTAGTTGTAATATTGGTATTGGTCTGTCTGTTCATATATTGCGTTTCAAAAAACGTTGAACAGTGATATGTGATAGCTCTTACATTTAGTACGATGTTTGGGTATGCAATATAATAAAATTGATTTAATTTTGATGGTTATAACTAACATGAATTTTCTCCAAAAGTATTATCACTTATGGTTCTTGATTCTTTCGATACTTATAGTTAGACAAAGCTTCTAAAATAACGAAATTCTTAACCATGCAAATTGGTAGGTCTATGTTGCCATCTATGAACCTTCATCTAACATGTTTACTTTGTTTTGGTTTGTTTTTATTTGTTTAAACATAGATAAACGACATCGTAGGGACAATACAAAAAGTAGGTTAACAGTAACGACAGTACTATGACAAAAAACACCAACCTTTAACGTTGAAAAGGCAAACAACAGTTGTCAAACTACGTCATGTAAAACAAAAATCCTGGCATATAAAAAACACACCACACAATTAGGGTATATATATATATATATATATATATATATATATATATATATATATATATATATATATATATATATATATATATATATATATAGGGTTAATACCAAGACGTGCATGGTGATCTGGTTTTTAATTTGTCATTTGTCGTGTAAATGAAGGAAAGTGCAATTTGGTGATAAGTAATCAAATAATTTTGTTATTATCACAATCAAGGAAAAGAGGGCAAGTCATGATGGTGTCCATGAAAATTCATCCATTTCCGAAAGGATTTTTGTTTTCGTGTGAGGGCCTTTTATAGCTGACTATGCTTATTGATGAAGTGCATGTGGTGTCTAGTAGTTGTTCACATCTTCAGGAGAAATGAGGAACAACTATTATTCAGTGTTAAAAAGCGTAGTTAAAAGAAGATGTGTTATGAGTGCCAATGAGACAACTATCCCTTCATTTCACAATTTATAGTAAAGTAAACCATTATAGACTTCGTTACGACCTTTAACACGGAGCCTTGGATCATACCGAATACCAACCTATAAAGGACACCAAAACACTAGACTAAAATATAAAACCATTCAAATAGAAAAACCAATAGTATAATTTATAAAAAAACACAAGAAACGAAATGAACCAACAAACGACAATCACTGGAAACAGATTCCTCACTTATGATAGGTACAAACAAATCAGAGGGTTTGAACGTTTGTACATAAAAAAAGATCTCTATTCAGCCTTCATGACAAATGTAAAACAAAAATAAAAGAGAAAAAAGGATTGCCTTACCTATAACAATGCAATATACGATACATATTTTTGGATGTATATAGATATGTGATAGTACCTTTTGAACGTCTTGTTATGAATATTCGATACGGCAAATTAATCTCTATAGGTTGCACTTTGTAAATACAGCTGTTTCTCAAACCACGCCTTTCTTGGGGAGATCTAGAATATTCATAGAAAATTATTTTTTTTACATACTGGTTCCCAGTTATGCTCTCTTTGTTCCATCTCATAGAGACATAGCTTGGGAATGTTACCAGTAAATATACATGTGCATATTGTTTACATTGAAATCTGTGGTAACCCTTCATTCGAGGCAGGGGTAGATAAGAAAATTAGTGTTAGTTTAAACTCTGAAAAGTTCAGGGCATATAAACGTTAAAAATATGCCGCACAACCCTATATTTTGACCTTTAAAACAAATTGTAGTGCATATGAAATTTCAATTCTAGGATAAGATTTTTTTCATTACTTCATAGTAAAAGTGGTACAGTTTTAGCCGTAAAAGGAGTTCCTATGGGAAATTGCATTGTCAATATTTACAGAATTGCAACCTTTATGTCTTTAATTATTTTGTTTTGTTGGGTAGATGTTTAACTTCGTAATTCCTTTTTAGAAATCTGTTCCTTTTATCAAACGTTAGAAAATTGATCTCGTTCTGAAGTTTGTTTGTGAGTTTGTCAACTTTGATACCTTTAAATGCATTGACTGTGAACTTCAACACCAAAAGATGTTAGACAAACTATAAAAACATATAATATGTTATGAAATCGAGTATGTTATATGATTCATAAAATAACACATAGAAGATGGGGTATATGAGTGCAAATGAGACAACTTTCCTTCCAAGTCACAATTTATAAAAATAAACCGGTATAGGTCAAAGTACGGTCTTCAACACGGACCCTTAGCTCACCGAACAGCAATCTATATATAAAGCGCCCCACACAATTACTAGTGTAAAATGATTTAAACGGGGAAACCTGCGATAGAATCTATTTAAAAGAGGGACGACAAATACCAGAGGGACAATCAAACTCATCAATCGAAAATAAACTGACAACGCTATGGCTAAAGATGAAAAAAGACAAACAGACAAACAAAAGTACACATGGCACAACATATAACACTTAAGAATAAGCAACACGAAATTTACCAAAAACTGGAAGTGCTACATGTATCGGAAAGGTAAGCAGATCCTGCTCCACATGTGGCACCAATCGTGTTGCTCATGTTATAACTAATCCGGTAAATAGTACAATTCGGTAGGTCACATTTATGAAAGGGAAGGCGATTGTAGTTACGACGTACGGAATATATCCGATATCATCTGTGAAACGGTTATTCCATAACGGTCAACCAACTCGTGATGGCATCCGTAAAATTTACGAAGGGATGATTTCAACATCACCATTTGGAACTCTTGGTTTAATAGCTTCCTCCTTCTGAGCAGAACACTCTATCAAGAAAATCATGATAGGAAATACAAGCACATGAATGTCGTATCAATTGGGAGATATAGACCCGTATGCTGGTGCTGCTGGAATGTTGCTACTTAGAAATGGAAAGTTTACAATTGGAAAGCTGAAATCATCTCTTTTGTCGTGAAGTTTTTTGTTTAACCGACCCTCATTAAAAACGTGAAACGAGAAACACTAATGGACCACATCAACAAACTGAATATCAATTTCCTGACTTAGGAAAGGTGCATAAAATTGCAGTTAGTTCACACGTTTTAATGGTACAAAACCTTAACCCTTATCTAAAACAATAGTGTAACACCACAACATGTATAGAAAGACCCACTATAAAATATCAATTGAAATGGCTTTTCTCAATCAAAAGACAATCTGGTTATAAAATTCGATACACCAAGATAATCTGATGATGGTTATTGCATTTATCTATGTCATGTGCATATAAATTAGAACTACCACTGACTGTGTTTGTTTAGAGATAAATTGGTATTTTGTAATTTTGGATATTGATCAACTTTTGATTGTTCCAATCATTGTATTTCCGAAGGGTTTTGAAATAACTGAAAACATGCACTATTTTCTAAACATATCGATACTACTAGTAAATGTGTAGCTAAAATTAGCAGTTGTAAAAGGAAGTATATAGTATGTGTTGTGTGGTCGACGCATTCGGTAATAATGAAGTTAAAACCATCAAAAATTTTCTATTCAGAGGATTCTATTCCAAACACTTGGGGTAAATACACATCATTCAATTATAAATTTATTGGGGACACTCTAGATGAATTGCTGACTAAATTAATTACACCAAAGGACATTTCAAATATTTCAGTTGTATTTTAAAAAAAAATATGTATACAAAAAGTCGTCAAGATGAAATGGTATTTTGTATAGGGTATTTAAATATTTGATTTTCCGAATATTCAACTCATTTTTGTGAAACGTTTTGAAATAACTTAAAATATCCGTTCAAACATATCGATATTGAATGTGAAACTAAAATTAGCAGTTGTGAAAGGAAATATAACGCATGTGGTGTGAAGTCAACGTATTCGGGAATGTTGAAGTTAAGACCATCAGACATTTTCTTTTCACAGGACACTATTGCAAAAAAATGGGGTGAAGACACACCTTCCAAGGATAAATGTATAGGGGAAACGTTAGATGAGTTGTTAACTAAATCAATTTCGCTAAAGGCCATTCCAAATATTACCGTTGTACGGAAATATGGAACGTTTTACACAGCTGACAATCGGAGACTGTGGGTATTTCAGAAAGCCGAAGAATTGGGATTTCTACATAGCATCGAAGTTAATATAACTTCAATTCGAAATTTAAGACGGAAAAAATTTTCAACGAAAAATGGCGGCATTTCGATAAGGATTCGAGGATCTGGAGACCCCGGAGGTCAAACCTGGAGAACTTGGAAACCAAACACGTTTCAAGCAGTGAATAAAAATACAGTAAGTGAACCTGTATTAAATGCTCATGGCAGTAAGGGGAATATTTTTAAAGATTCATTATATGACAAAGCAGTTGATGACGTATACCGTCGACTCGAAAACAAATCATCCTATATTAATAACCATTCGACGAAGCCCAATGATATTTTAAGAAATGGCGAGACCCAAGTATTCGACAATGAAAACCATTTACCTAGTACAACAAAATCTAAAAAAGAGGGAACACTATGTAGTAATATTAATTTAGAGTCAACTACAAGCAAAACTGCGGTACGTGTAAAAAAAACTCCTGATTATACCATGAAGACAGATGATATATCAGATACTAACTGCTTAAAAACCGGTACTCTGGCCGTACGTCCAATAATGTTAAATTCTTCAAGGCCAAGTTTTTCTAACAACAACTTTAACTCTCATGTACCAGATAAACACACTAAATTTTCAAGAATGGGACAAATATTTGAAGAAGAGACAAGGCCTTGCTGTGAATCTTATTCAAAGTCAAATTTAAACAAACCCTTGTTTCCTTCCCAAGGACCTCGTGCTTATATAAATAGGACAGAGAAAAATCAAGATGCTTTATGTAGCAGAAAGGTTTCTGATTTTAACCTACCAAATATATCAAAACCACCACATGGAAAGAACAATCCTACCGGATTTTCTTTTGCCACTGATAAAACTATAAAGAACAAATTGGAATCGCAAGTACTTAATACAGGAATTCAGCGCTTAACTATAAAATCGACATCCCAAGAAGAATCTGAGATATGCAGAAAATCTACTTTAGAGTCAACCTTAAGCAAAATTTTGCTACCTGTCCATCGACCTCATCATGATACAGGTAGGACAGATGTTTTTAAAGATTCTTCTTGTAACAAAACGTTTATTGAGAATGAACTGCAAAGTAAAGACAAATCATCATGTAGAAAGTTTGATTGTGCAAGACCTGATTTTATCTGTGGTAATGCTTTAACAAACATCTTGGAGTCTGAAGTTCCGGATCATCAAATCAAACGTCCTACTATAAACACAAAATCAAAGGGAGAGGCAAAAACAAAATCTAAATATGAAGAAGAGACAGCGATATGCAACAAACCTTTTGTAGTGTCAACCTTAAGCAAAACGTTGTTACCGGTCAATCGACTTCATTCTGATACAGATAGGACAGATGTTATTACAGATTATCCTTGTAACGAAACATTTACCAAGGCTTACTTAAGTAAAACCAAACCACTATATAGAAAGAATCTTTTAGAAAGACCTTGTGTCATCAGTGATAATAGAGTAGAGGCAAAGCCAAGCAGTCCACATTCATTTGGTGCAAACTTAGACCAAACGTCGTTAGATGTTAAAAAACCTCATCCTTATACAAGTGGTACAGAGAATGGTAACGATTCTGCATGTAACCAAACAATTATCAAGGATAAACGCAAAAGTAAAGACATATTAGCATATATAAAGCCTTTCCCTGCAAGACCTAATGATATTTAACGAGCAACTTGGAATCACAAGTACCTAATCAACAAAATGACATTTCAAGTGTAAAAACAAAACAAAATGAAGAAGCAACGATATACATTGAATAACCGTAAGCAAAACTTCTTTACGTGTCAAAGGACATCATGCTTGTGAAAGTAAAACAGTTTTTTTTTTCAAGATTCCGATTGGTACAGACCATTAACTGACATTAAAAGTCCAAATAAATTAAAATCACTACGTGGACAAAACAATTCTTCATAGCAATGTTTTGTCACTGATAGTGTTTTTACTGACTCTGAATGTCAAAGTAAAGACAAATCATCGTATAGAACGTATTGTTCTGCAAAACCAAAATCAAAAGAAGTGGCAACGACAAGTAGAGAATCTTCTGTGGGTCAGTTTTCAGCAAAAAAGTATTTAAGAGGACCGCATGCTTATAAAAGTAGGCTAGGAGCTATTCAAGATCCTTACTGTAACAGTCTATGGCCAGATATTGAGGCTGTACACCCGAATATCTTAAAATCGCTATATCATGAATCTATTTTTGTGAATGATGATACTTTAATGAAGAAGAATTTCAAATCACAAGTACCCCATACAGGATTTCAGCTACCAAAAATAAAATCGAAATTTGAAGAAGAGGCAACTGTATACAGTGATCGCCGTTAGAGTCAAGATTATGCAAAACTTCATTACGTGACCAAAGACCTCCAGATAAAAAAAGTAGTACAACAGCTTTTCATGATTCTTTTCATAACAAAACAGATAATGTGACTAACCGTGCAAATATACAGAATTCATTATATAGGTATAACAACTGTCCATGGTCAAGCATACCAGGCAAACAAAATTAATACTAATGATTTGACAAAATTCAAAAAGGAAGAAAATTACAATAGCCCACAGTACTGTAAGGAAAGACACTAAACATTCGAACAAGATGCGTAAATAATTTTAAGAATCACGAAGGTCGACTCGTACATTTGTAGGTAAAACTAATTACCATTTGACGTTTCGAGCTTTATTGACACAAGTGAATGATTATTTTTTTTTTTTCAAATTTCTTTTATAAATTTAAAAATGACAAACCAAGTTGTTGTTATTTTTACAATCAAAGTAATCTGATATTACTGTTTGGTAGCTGTCTTTAAACCACAATGACTCATTATACAGCTTTTTGTAAAGTGTAGACGGAAATGAACTATTTGACCTTACTAGAAATGGAAAACGACAATAGTGAAAGTGAAGTGAAAGCTCTGGAATATGATTTTCTGTAAAGGTATCTAAGATCATACTGAAAATAAAGAGGTATCCCATCGTTTATTTCTATCCCTTACCGAAATTGTGGATTATATCTTCGACAGTGTTTTACATTTTAAAAGGGGAAGGATAAGTGCAAAATAATAGGATTAGAGATACAGATTTTTGTAATTTATTTTTTTTTGTATATAAAAGAAAACCCCACTTTAGGTTATTTAATCCCCCTTTGTTCTTTAGTTGATAAATTTCTCAATGGAAATTTCATCATTTTAAACATCATATGTATTGTAGACTAGTAATTAAAAAATCAACTCATTTAAAAATTAACAAATTTCTCCACAGATCAACAATGACATGATGCATAATCAATAGTGAAATGAAGTTTGAATAATCCATAGATTGCCAATGAGATACTAGTAACTCTTCACAAGAGATCAACTAATACAGAAATTACCAAACTATAGGTCACCGTACGGCATTTAACTATGAATAAAAACCATACCACATAGTCACCTATAAACGGCCCCGAAATCAAATAAGTTAACAATTTAAACGAGAAAACTAACTTTCTGATTTATGTGCTAAATTAAAAACGAAAAACAAATATGATGCTAAATATACAGCAACAAACGACTACTGAGCTACAAGGATTTGACGTTGGATAGGCATACATAGAATGTGGCGGGGTTATACAAGTTTGAAAGCACAGACCAGTCCCTAATATTAGACAGTGTTTTCACATTTCAGCAGTGAGGACAAACTATAAAATGGTTTAATATAGAATTGGGTGTTCAAACGATACTGAGATAAAACATCGTGTTTGCTTTATGAATGTGTAGTGCATAATTTAAGAGGTTGCGACATCAATATTACAAATAATGAATCTTCATAAATGAACGGCATGTGATGCAAGATAAACACATGTTATGAATATAAAAGGTTTTGATTTGCCAATCTAGATACTCATATTTGTTGATATCACTGATAATATACTAGGCTTGACAAAATAGTTATTTTACTTTCCAATCAACCTTTGGTTTTCGATAGGCATATTTATTAAAACAAAACTTTTGTAATGTTTTACAAAATCTGTTAATGTGTTATGATACATGTCTTGTTGTAATTTTTGCTGGTACCTGTGGTTACTATAATCAATGATCTTTGGTGTGGAAACACATTGATATCAAAAGTACATAATGTCTTGTTCATGTACCTTTCTGTTCTAGTTGTTATATTTGTAATGGTGTGTCTGTATGTGTATTGTGTGCCAAAAACTCGTCGAACGTTGATATGTGATAGCTCTTACATTTAGGAAGATGTTTGGGTATGAAATGCATAGCTGATTACTCTCTTTATATGTGATAAAATTGATTTTATTGTTGATAGTTATGTTTATAACTAACATACATTTTCTCCAAAAGTATCATCACTTATGGTTCTTGATTCTGTCTATACTTATAGTTAGACAAAGCCTCTGGAATAACAAACATTCTAAACCATTCATATCATTAGGTGCATTTTGCCATCTATGAACCTTCATTTAACATGTTTATTGTGTTTTGGTTTTTTTTGTTTTTGTTTATTGTAGCGTAAAACATAAATAAACGACACCGAAGGGACAATAAGAAATATAAGTTAACAATAACGAGAGTCCTATGACAAAAAAGAAAACATCAACCTTTAACGTCGGAAAGGCAAACAACAGTCGTCAAACAACAACAAACAAAAATCCTGGCATAACAAAACACACCACACAATTAGGGTATATATATATATATAGGGTTAACATCAAGACGTGCATGGTGATCTGACTTTTAATGTGTCATTTGTCGTGTAATTGATGGAAAGTGCAATTTGGTGATAAGTAATCAATTAATTTTGTTATTATCACAATCAAGGGAAAGAGGGAAAGTCATTATGGTGTCCATGAAAGTTCATCCATTTCCGAAATGAATTTGTTTATTCGTGTCAGGGCCTTTTATAGCTGATTATGGAAGTTTTGCTTATTGATGAAGTGCATGTGGTTTCTAGTAGAAATGGGGAACAACTATTATTCAGAGTTAAAATTGCGTAGTTGAGAAGATGTGTTATGAGTGTCAATAAGACAACTATCCCTTCATTTCACAATTTATAAAGTAAACCATTTTAT
The DNA here is from genome assembly GCF_963676685.1 of Mytilus edulis. Classification (NCBI taxonomy): domain Eukaryota; kingdom Metazoa; phylum Mollusca; class Bivalvia; order Mytilida; family Mytilidae; genus Mytilus; species Mytilus edulis. Next base: position 27,121,734 of record NC_092350.1, read on the forward strand.
TAGACTACATTACGGCCTTTCACACGGAGCCTTGGATCATACCGAACACCAACCTATAAAGGACACCAAAACACTAGAATAAAGTGTAAAACCATTCAATTAGAAAAACCAACAGTCTAATTTATAAAACAAACACGAGAAACGAAATGAACCAACGATCGACAACCACTGGAAACAGGTTCCTAACTTATGATAGGTGCAAAAGAATCAGAGGGTTTGAACGTTTGTACATAAAAAACCGATCTCTATTCAGCCTTCATGACAAATGTGAAACAAATCAAAAGAGAAAAAGAATGGCCTCACCTATAACAATGCAATATACGATACACATTTTCGGATGTATATAGATATGGGATAGTAATTTTTGAAAGTTTTGTTATGAATATTCAATACGGCAAAATAATCTCTATTTGTCTTTAATTATTTTGTTTTGTTGGGTTTATGTTTAACTACTTCGTATTCCCTTTCTAGAAAGATGTTCCTTTTATCAAACTTTAGAAAATAGATCTCGTTCTGAAGTTTGTTTGTCAGTTTGTCAACTTCGATACCTTAAATGCTATGTCTGTGTATTTCAACACCAAAAGACGTTAGACAAACTATACAAAGATATAATATGTTATGAAATCAAGTATATTATATAATGCATAAAATAACACATAGAAGATAGGGTATATGAACGCAAATGAGACAACTCTCCATCCAAGTCACAATTTATAAAAGTAAACCGTTATAGGTCAAAGTACGGTCTTCAACACGGAGCCTTGGCTCACACCGAACAGCAAGCTCTACAGCGTCCCAAACAATTACTTGTGTAAAACCATTAAAACGGGAAAACCAACGGTCGAATCTATATAAAAAACATGAAACGTGAAACACTTATGGACTACATCAACAAACGACAACTACTGAACATAAATTTCCTGACTTAGGACAGGTGCAAACAATTGAAGTTAGTTTACATGTTTCAATGGTACAAAACCTTAACCCTTATCTGAAACAATAGTGTATCATCCCTACATGTTTAGAAAGACCCACTATGAAAAATCAATTGAAATGGCTTAATTCATCAAAAGACAATCTGGTTTTAAAATTCGATGTACCAAGATAATCTATTGATGGTTATTGCATTTAACTATGTCATGTGCATATAAATTAGAACTACCACTGACTGTGTTTGTTTAAAGATAAATCTGAATATTGTAACCGATATTGATCGATGTTCGATATTTCCATTCATTGTTTTTCTGAGGCTTTTTGAACAGAAAACGGTAATAATAAAGTTAAAACCATCAGAAATTTTCACTTCAGAGGGTTTTATTGCAAACACTTGGGGTAAATACACGCCATGCAATTATAAATTTATTGAGGACACTTTAAGTGAATTGCTGACTAAATCAATAACACCTAAGGACATATCAAATATTTCAGTTGTATTTAAAAAAAAATGTATACAAAAAGTCGTCAAGATGAGACTTGTATTTTGTATAGGGTATTTAATATTGGATTTTCCGAATATTGAAATCATTTCTGTGAAACATTTTTAAATAACTTAAAATATCCGTTCAAACATATCGATATTGAATGAACAATTATAATGAGAAGTTTTGAAAGGAAATAGAACGCATGTGTTGTAAAGTAAACGTATTCTGCAATAATGAAGTTAAAGGGGCACTAGCTACGAGATATATAAAAAACTAAAGTAAGATTTTTTTTGTTCAATCAATAATGAAAGTGAAATAATGAAACAATAATTCGCTTTTAGCATCCAAAATAGTTCAATTTTGTCAAATTAAGCGAAGAAACATTGATAATTACTCATTCACTTGCAAGTGAATTAGTCGACCTCATTAAATCTGTATTCATGTGAACTTCAATTTAACCCCTTGCTAGAGATTGACAACGCATGCATTGTACGTGTACTGGTTATTTAAAGAAAAAGAATGTCAACAATGAAAGTGAAACTACGGTAAATCATTTGATTACTGATTCGATCCATATAAAATCATTCTTATACGGTTAAAAACAATGAGAAACATATATTTTTAATCTATAAAATAAACTCAAACAGACCTTAAAAAATCCAATTGCACGTGTTGGTTTAATCTATTCATATCTTTATTCATGTTTACATCACTTATATGGTCATCTGAGGCCAAATCGATAGTTAATTAGATGGCGTCTGGACTAAAATACACACGAAACGAACCTTCATATTATCTACCCCATGCTCTGTTAACTGTTCATTTTAGACTTTTGGTAGTTAGGATAAATGTTTTACATTATTATAAATCAAATATGAGAATTAGAGTCAAATCAGTGACCACGAATTTGACAGCTAGTGCCCCTTTAAGACCACCAGACATTTTCTTTTCACAGGATTATATTGCAAACAGTTGGGGGTAAACACACATCCCTTGTCTAAAAATAACGCCATTGTATGTGCATCTAAAATTAGTCGTTAATGGAAGTAGATGGATGTTTTGAGTAGTCAACGTATTCGGGAATAATGAAGTTCAGACAATAAGACATTTTCTTTTCACAGGATTCTATTACTAACCATTGGGGTAAAAACAAGGATAAATTCATAGGGGAAACGTTAGATGAATTGTTAACTAACTCAATTTCATTGACAGACATTCCAAATATATCTGCTGTAATGGTATATGGAAAGTTTTTCACATGTGACAATCGGAGACTGTGGGTCTTTCAAAAAGCAGAAGAATTGCGATTTTTAGATTACATAGAATTTAATCAAATAACACCCCGAAAATTTAATCGGTATAAATTTACAACGAAAAATGACGGAAAGTCGATAAGGGTTCGTGGCAACCCCGGAGGTAAAACATTAAGAACCTGGAAACCGTACACTTTTCAAGAAGTGATAAAAAAAAAACAGTAAGATAATCTCCATTAAGTGCTCATGAAAGTAAGACGAGTGTTTTTCAATATTCATCATTTAACAAAACAGTTAATGACGTTAAATGTCGACGTAACTTCTTATAATCATATAGTAATAACCATTTTTCGAAGCCCAATGATATTTTTAAAAATGGCGATACCAAAGTATACGACAAAGAAAACCATTTACGTATTACAACCAAACCAAATCTAAACATGAGGGAACACTATGTAGTAATTTTAATTTAGAGTCAATTTTAAGCAAAATTGTGGCACGTGTACAAAAACCTCATGATTATACGATGAAGACAGATGATATATCAGATACGAACAGTTTAAAACCCGGTCTTCTGGCCGCACGTCCAAGAATGTTTAAATCACGACATAGAGACCACAATCCTTCAAGGTCACGTTTCGTTAAAACCTTTTTTAACAACACCTTGGACTCTCATATACCAAATCAAAACATTGAACTTTCAAGAATGGGACCAATATTTGAAGAAGAGGCAACACCTTGCAGAGAATCTTATTTTGAGTCAAATGTAATCAAAACCGAGTTTCTTGTCCAAGGAGCTCATGCTAATACAAATAGGATAGAGATAAATCAAGATACTTTATGCAGCAGAACAGTTTCTGATTTTAACCTACCACATATATTAAAATCGCCACATGGACAGAACAATCCTACCAGACCAACTTTTGCCACTGATAAAACTTTAAGGAACAATTTGGAATCACGAGTACTTAATACAGGAATTCAGCTTTCAACTATAAAATCTCCATCCCAAGAAGAGTCAACGATACACAGGAAATCTCCTTTGGAGTCAACCTGAAGCAAAACGTTGCTACCTGTCCATCGACCCCATTCAGATACAAGTAGGATATATGTTATTAAAGATTCTTCTTGTAACAAACCATTTATTGAGAATGAACGGCAAAATAAAGAAAAACCAGTATATACAAAGTTTGATTTTGCAAGGCCTGATTTTATCTGTGGTAATGCTTTAACAAGTATCTTGTTTTCCGAAGTGTCCGATCATGAAATAAAACGTCAAACTATAAAAACAAAACCACAGGGAGAGGCAAAAATAAAATCTAAATATGAAAAAGAGACAGCGATATGCAATACACCTTTTAAAGAGTCAATCTTATGCAAAACATCGTTACTTGTCCAACGACCTCATATTAATGCAAGTGGGACAGAGTTTATTACAGATTAGACTGTAACAAAACGTTTACTGAGGCTTACCTAAGTAAAACCAAATCACCAGAAAGACCTTGTGTCATCAGTGATAATAGAGTAGAGGCAAAGCCAAGCAGTCCACATTCAATTGGTGCAAACTTAGATCAAGCGTCGTTAGCTGTTAAAAAACTTCATCCTTATACAAGTGGTACAAATAATGGTAACGATTCTGCATGTAACCAAACAATTATCAAGGCTAAACGCAAAAGTAAAGACATATTAGCAGATATAAAGCCTTTTCTGCAAGACCTAATGATATTTAACGAGCAACTTGGAATCACAAGTACCAAATCAACAAAATGACATTTCAAGTGTAAAAACAAAACACAATGAAAAAACAACGATATACATTGGTTAACCGTAAGCAAAATTTCTTTCCGTGTCAAAGGACATCATGCTTGTGAAAGTAAAACAGTTTTTTTTTAAGATTCCGACTGTTACAAACCATTAACTGACATTAAAAGTCCAAATATATTAAAATCACTACGTGGACAAAACAATTCTTCATAGCATTGTTTTGTCACTGATAGTGTTTTACTAACTCTGAATGTCAAAGTAAAGACAAATCATCGTATAGAACGTATTGTTCTGCAAAACCAAAATCAAAAGAAGTGGCAACGACAAGTAGAGAATCTTCTGTTGGGTCAGTTTTCAGCAAAAAAAGTATTTAAGAGGACCGCATGCTTATAAAAGTAGGATAGGAGCTATTCAAGATCCTTACTGTAACAGTCTATTGCCAGATATTGAGGCTGTACACCCGAATATCTTACAATCGCTATATCATGAATCTATTTTTGTGAATGATGATGCTATAAGGAAGAAATTCAAATCACAAGTACCTCATACAGGCTATTTCAGCTACCAAAAATAAAATCGAAATTTGAAGAAGAGGCAGCTGTATACAGTGATCGCCGTTAGAGTCAAGATTATGCAAAACTTCATACGTGACCAAAGACCTCAAGATGATAAAAGTAGAACAACAGCTTTTCAGGATTCTCTTTATAACAAATCAGATAATGTGACTTACCGTGCAAATATACAAAATTCATTATTTAGGTATAACAACTGTCCATGGTCAAGCATACCAGGCAAACAAAATTAATATTAATGATTTGACAAAATTCAAAATGAAAGAAAATTACAATAGCCCACAGTACTGTAAAGAAAAACACTAAACACTCGAACAAGATGCATAAATAATTTTAAGAATCACGAAGGTCGACTCTCTGGTAAAACTAAATACCATTTGACGTTTGGAGCTTTATTGACACAAGTGAAAGATTATTTTTTTTTTCAAATTTCTTTTATAAATTTAAAAATGACAAACCAGGTTGTTGTTATTTTTACAATCAAAGTAATCTGATCTTACTGTTTGGTAGCTGTCTTTAAACCACAATGCCTCATTATACAGCTTTTTGTAAAGTGTAGACGGAAATGAACATTTGACCTTACTAGAAATGTAAAACGACAATAGTGAAAGTGAAAGTGAAAGCTCTAGAATATGATTTTCTGTAAAGGTATATAATAAAGTTGATAATAGGAATAGCCTATTTAAATGCAAAGAAACACAATACATCGTGATAGTACGGAAGCCGTAAGGGGACACAAACAAAATTAGAAAATATTTTTTTTAATTCGAGATCACGATAAAACATTGCCGTTTTACCGAGATCTCGATAAAAAAATATATCGTTATCTCGATAAAACGAAATTGTTATATCGAGATCTCGGATTATTATATCGTTATCTCGATTCATTATATCAAGATCTCGTATTATTATATCGTTATCTCGATTTATTATATCGTTATCTCGATAAAACGATACTGTTATATCGAGATCTCGGATTATTATATCGTTATCTCGATTTATTAAAATGATATCTCGGATTATTAAATCGTTATCTTGGTTAAAAATATCGACATCTCGAAAAAAAAATATACCGTTATCTCGATAAAACGAATCTGTTTTTCTGAATTTGTCATTTTAATGTTATCTTACAAATATTCAAATTAATATCAGAAACAAAAATTCAAAGCACTGTTTGAAATTTTTAACTTGATCAATTTATTTTTTTAGTTTCGGAGAATAAACTAGTGGATTTCCCTAACTATTTTTAACAGAAATTCCTTGGTTTAATGTATGGACGACCTGAATACCAAAACATATATATAAATATTAAAATACTCAACTGTTATCTATTTTTATTTTCAGGTTACCTTTGCTGTTCTTCATCCCATATTTATAGATATCACATGTCCATTGTGCCACAATGACCATTAGAGGGGTTACGGAGGACCTAAATGCCAAAATACGCGTGAAAATTAAGAAATGGCTTATTTTGAATAATGGAATGGATATTTCGAAAAATGGAATAGACTGTTGCGACCCTTCAGCCCCTAATTCCAAATATACATTATACCTCATTCGAAAGCCTATTAATATACTATTTTATCTCTCTTTCTATAAGCTTTCAAGTAGTGTATAAAGGGGCCGAAGGGTCTGTGTTACTCCTCTAATATGAGTTGCGGAGCGTATTGACTATATGTCTTTTGTTCTCTATAAATAAGCTTTCGATAAATCGAGATAACAATATAATAATCCGAGATCTCGATATAACAGTTTCGTTTTCTCGAGATAACGATATACTTTTTATCGAGATCTCGGTATATTAAACCGAGATAACGATTTAATAATACGAGATCTCGATATAACAGTTTCGTTTTCTCGAGATAACGATTTATTAAACCGAGATAACAATATAATAATCCGTGATCTCGATTTGATAAATCGAGATAACGATTTTATAATCCGAGATCTCGATATAATAATCCGAGATCTCGTTATAATCGATATAATAAATCGAGATAACGATATGATAAATCGAGATAATGATATAATAAATAGAGATAACGATTAAATAATCCAAGATCTCGATATAACAATTTCGTATTATCGAGATAACGATATATTTCTTATCGAGATCTCGGTAAAACGGTAATGTTTTATCGTGATCTCGAATTAAAAAAATATTTTCTAATGTTTTGTGTGTCCCCTTACGGCTTCCTCATGATAGTTATCAAAAGGACATGACAATACTGTATTCTCTAACAACCAATAGACATCAACTACAGAGAATACCACGCAAAAAAAACCAATAAAAAAACAACCCAAATAAAACAAAGTGTTGTTGAAGTGTGTTCACATTGACTCTCAAACGTTTCGACCAAAGTGAGATAAAACCCAGACCAAAACTGCGAATTATAAGGAAGCAGGGTTTTAAGTCTTTTAACATTGATCATATTAAATCTAATGTAGGTTTGACATAATCATTTGTAACCGCAAAGGTCATGAAAATTCATCATCTTCACTCTTAATCATACGACAAACTACTCAGAGTCTGAAATGACCATATTTCACGAGAATCCAAATTGATTTTAAAAAGTTATAGTAAGTTTAAAAAGTGACTATCTGAATTTAGTTCAAAAAGAAAATTCTCGTTTATTTTGGGTATAAATTAAATCCGTTAATGTGACAGCAACGAACCGAATTATCAAATTATCTGGAATTTAGTAAGATTAATATATTATAGTTGAGATAGATGAGCTGATTCAGATCAGTCATGTAAAGTCGAGACTGAGTCTTTATCTCGTTCCTGATTTTTTTCTACCTTTGTAACGCGATTGATGTGAATAATGTGTCTTTTGTAGACAAAACGCGAGACTGGCGTACAAAATGAAGACTGTATCTATGATGCATTTGTTTTCTAATGAGAAAACCATCAACCGGAGTTCAAATGACGTGGAAATCAGCAACTATAGATTGTCATAGGCCATTCAAATCTCGCACTATCTTTTTTTTTTCTATGTTCAGTGAACGTTTGGCATTAAACTTAGAAAGATCATATCATAGGGAACCTGTGAAATAAATTCAAGTTCATAGACTTAAACTTCATCAAACACTATATTGACCAAAATTTTAAAACTATAGCGACAACACACGTTAACATAAAGCACTACAGCATTATTGTCTTTGGTCAATGAACCGTGCAATTAGGGTCAAAAATTTTATTTCAAATTTCAATTTGAAAGATCACATCATAAGGAACATAAAAGTGAGAATGGAAATGGGGAATGTGTCAAAGAGAAAACAACCCGATCATAGAGCAGACAACAGCAGAAGGTCACCAACAGGTCTTCAATGCAGCGAAAACTTACCGCAACCGGAGGCGTCCTTCAGCTGGCCCCTAAACAAATAAATATATATATACTAGTTCAGTGAACGCCATACTAAACTCCAAATTGAACACACAAGAAACTAAAATTAAAAATAATACAAGACTAATAAAGGCCAGATGCTCCTGACTTGGGACAGGAGCAAACATGCGGCGGGGTTAAACATGTTTATGAGATCTCAATCCTCCCCCTATACCTCTAGCTAATGTAGAAAAGTAAACGCATAACAATACGCATATTGAAATTCAGTTCAAGAGAAATCCGAGTCTGATGTTAGAAGATGTAACCAAAGAAAATAAACAAAAATGACAATAATACATTAATAACAACAAACTACTAGCAGTTAACTGACATGCCAGCTCCAGACTTCAATTAAACTGATTGAAAGATTATGTCTTCATAATATAAATATAAGGCACAATCCTTCCCGTTAGGGGTTTAGTATCATACCATCATCACAAATATATGAGAAAAACATAACCCGTGTCATGTCAACAACTGGTTTTTAAATAAATGTGTTTAGTTCCGATGCAAATACCCTATAATTGAATCAATATTAACGCCAAAATATGCCATCTTTAATGACCTGACAACAGTATCGTAACTTTATCCCTTCTTACTAAGTCTAAATAAGTCTATTTAAAGGATTTGTTAGTTTCTGAGGTGAATACTGACATTTTTATGCTTTATAAAGAATATTGCCATAAAAAATGGTATTCTATTACAGTTTCAAGTTGATTGGACTCAATCTTCATCAAAAACATTTAAAAGTTTATTTTTCTATATAAGCTTTATGGTGTGCGCAATGCAACCTCATTCATGTTTCAAGTTGGTTCTAATTCTTTGTAACTTTATTCAAGAGGTGTAGGTAATGATACAATAACGTAAGATTGAATAAAATTGTTACATGACAAATTCTGAAACACTAACTAAATCACAATTAGATATAAATTTTACATGCAGCCATTGTGTTCCTTCTTTTAAAATTTAAAAGTAAAACATGTACAACTGATCCAAGTGAGCACACTGTTCATCCGCAAGTGTTTGAGATGTAATGGTGGAGTTCATGTTGTTTAGTCTTTAGTTTTCTATGTGGAATTTTGTGTTTTTTTTTATTATTTCTAGCAATGGCGTTGTCAATTATTTTTGATAATTGAGTTTAAATGTCATTCTGTTATCTTCGCCCCTCTTTTAAAGAAAAGTAACCCTTTATAAAGTTAAAATGACAAAACAAAAAGTCAGCTGTTTATTTATTTTTTATCAGATTTAATTTATAATTATGCTGATGTCATCCAAAAAACCATGTCATATTTGTTTGAAAACAAAACATTTATTTAAAGATGTAAATATTTGAATACTCAATACCAATATTTAACACTACGTTCAATCTGTCTGTCCGATAAAGTCATATGAAAAAGGACTGTTATGTTGATGATCAAGAATTGTATGGTTAAAATGGCTGCATTTTCACCTCAAAAGGAGTAGGTCCGGTAAGGCCCATTTTTGGCCCAAAAATATAACAGTTTTACAAAATTGTTAAAATGTAAACTTTTAGTTATTTATTGGACAGTTGAATGCTTCTGCTACATAAATATGGGCTGTTTTTGACAATACAATGCATATATATCGGGTTGTAGCACCATTAAGTCATGCTAAATTACTGAAATCTTCAAAATTCTATCATTTTAGTTAAATTTTAGACGGTTTCCGTGTAAAACGAAAGTGGCCGCATTCGTGTTCATCCTTAATATTGCAATGTAAGTTGTATTTTATGATAATACATAACATATATAAAGGTTGTGGGTGAACACGGATGCGGCCACTTTCATTTTTGACAAAAACAATCTGAAAAGTGACGTTTTTTTGCATATTTGAGAGATTTTTCATATTTGAGCTTTAATCGGATCTTTTTTAATGACTTAATCAGTTAAAATCTTTCACATAAACTAATTGAATCAAGTGAAATAGACATTTAAGTGTTTAAAAAGTGGTCAAAATCTTTCTTCAGATGAAACTGAAATTTGAGGTCAAAATGAGTCCTTACCGGACCTACTCCTTTACTCTGAGTACAGACAAACCTGTGCATCTGGAAAAGTTTTAAGTCATAGCATGCCCTAGATAGATATATTTGAAATGCATTGTATGATTTAGAAAATTCATAAGTTAACTGGATTTTGCAGTGCACTTTTTCTCGTTCCTGCAGAAGATGATAAAATTAACAAACAGTTGAGTTTTGTCTGATATGGTCCACTCAGGTACACATGTTAAATCACCAGTTATTGTCCATGTCAGTTAATACAGCTCACTTCAACTATTACCTGTGAGAAAGATCTCAAACCTCTTTCCCAACTTAGTTTATTTTGGGACCTTCTGGAGGAATGAAAAAAAATAAGTTTTGATTTAACTAAAACATAAAACATATTTGAAATTTATTTATCTAGGTCATGCTACATGTATGCCTTTAAACTATCCTAGATGCACAGGTTTGTCTGTACTCAGAGTTAATTTGAGGTGAAAATACGGTCATTTTATCCAAAGGGTCCACATGAACCTTAAAGCAACAACGTATTTTTAGTTTACTTGTGTTATGTAAAAAGATTAGTACACATTTTCGTGCATTTTTGTTTCGACACTATACAGATAAAAACGCGTAATGCTTACCTGTTGCTTCAGAAACGATTCAAGAAAATTATAGAATAAAAGAGAAAGAATTTTGGCTCATTTAATAGGTACAAACATGTATTTGAAAAATATTTCTTTCATCATGTTACTTAGCTGTAAACGAAAAATATATTAAAAAAAAATATATATATAAAACATATTGGCATACAAGATATAAAAAATACAATCATTTATCGAAAAGTCAATTACTTAAAGTTGTTTGCGTCAACGAACAGGTGTAATGATTTACCTCATTCAGGTAAAAATATAAACAACATTCATTAAATCTGCATATTTATGCAGATTACGAATATACAAACGAGTAAATAATTAGGTGTTTTAACAAATGATTAAACAGATATCAATACTAAAGTACCATGTTTCAGCCAGCAGCCAACAGAATAAATAAATGCATACATTTAGTTTAGTATGGCGTTTATTATCACTGAACTAGTATATATATTTGTTTAGGGACCAGATGAAGGACGTGTCTGGGTGCGGGAATTTCTCGCTGCATTTAAGATCTGTTGGTGACCTTCTGCTGTTGTCTGTTTTATCGTCGGGTAGCTGTCTCTTTAACTCATTCCCCGTTTCCATTCTCAATTTTATTTGTATGAAATAGACATGATCTATGTATTGAGCTGGTAAACACTGCTAGATATATAATGTTTAATGTGCATTCATCTTCGCCTTAGATTTTAAAACCTGAATTTTTGCGACTCACATTTGGAAAATTTGGTTCTTTGTCAGTGTAAATGTGGTATGTCTGTCAAAATACATTCTGATTAAAAAGACGTACATGTATAATGCCTCAAAAGATAACAACACTTAACTTTTTGCTGAAATGTTTATTCCTCTTACGATTGTTCAAAAAAGATTAATAATCAAATACATAAAAGGACGGACATTTTAAGGTCTCACGAATAAGGGTGACCCTTGTTTTAAACATGACCCCTACCGGATATTCCTCAGTAATTTTCTTCAGTGAAACGTGAATGTACAATTATCTCTAAATACGTTTTAATAGCATGTCTTTGGAAAAGTTATTGGATTTAAATCACATCTCTACTAAAATTATGATGATTTGCGCATTATATACATTGGTTAATTATTTTGATCATATCAAACAAAGTTATGGAGATTTTGTTGAGGATTTTACCATCTACGACAACAAGAATTTTTTTTTTAGAATTTCTGTAAATATATGCAAAGCAAACCATTGATCAAATTGCTTGTTATGATTGTTTGGATGTTTGTAAACGACAGGTAAGTAGTCTGTTCACTATATACTAGAATTTGTTTGGACAATAAACATTAACTTCAATTCCTGTCAGTTTGTATTTGTCCAATCAAATCCCAGTATGTATTGAAACTCCGCCTACCTATTGTTTGAAAACATCCAAGCAAACATAGCAAGCAAGTCAATCAAAGTTTTTTTTTGCATGCTTTTATAGAAGAACTGTACTATATAATGCAAAGAAGCGTTTAAGTCTTTCGCCAAAAAATACTATCAATTTCTTTTTGTCCTATGTAAACTTCCGTACCATTTCCTTCCATTCATGATCATTAAATTGAACTGTAAAATATTTCTTGGTACCTTCTTAATTCCTTTATAAGTCTTATGTAAACATTATTATGACAATAACTGTTGTGAGCACAAGATTCACTGCACACTGTCACGATCCAGATGAATTTTATAGAGTAATTCACATATTTATTCAGTCAAACTTGTATATAGATAATGATTTGTGAAACTGTCGTAATGATCAGAGAATTGCACTTGCAGTCTTTGCGCAGGACGCTTTTTTCACAGTTTATTTTATACATAGTTTTAACATACGCTTTTATGTATATATGTACGTTTGGCCTAAGTTTGGTTCACCTGTGTTTAAACGCACACTGATTAGGCTTAGCCTATTTACACACCTGTTGACTATTTTTAAATAGTGGTCAATCGAGTTCTTCGGACAGGTTTGGCTATTTTTAAACAGTGGTCAGATGAGTTCTTTGGACACGTTGTAATTTTATTTCTGCTTGGGATTTTTGTGTGGAAGGATGCCACACTCGTTAGAGCATTTTCATATTTGATAGCTAAATTTAACCTACAATGGTTCTACTGTATTAGTGCATCAATTCCGAGGTTCCAGCCTGCACCAGAGTAATACAATGCTGCGGTGTTAAGGAGTGGTCATATTGGTTGAACGCATTCATACATAATTCATCAAACAACATATCTACCTATTATAGTGGAACTGTCGTGCACGATACCATAACCGTCATAATGATACCATAACCGTCATAACGATACCATAACCGTCTTAACGATACAAAGGGAAGTAATCTGGATATACAAACTACTGAAGCTGTTGAACTATTTATTTGGACTTTAATGTTTAGAATAATTTGATGTATATTTTCTTCTTAATTGTTTTTTTTTGTTTGTTTATTAAATAATTTATTTATTCTAATCGTTGATTCTTTAGTCAATATTGTAAAATAGCACTGAAAGACTTATCCATCCGTCCGTCCGTGACACACACTTTAAAAGTTCTGCTTCATCAAACATTAAAATGTGAACTTAATTTTTAGATTTTTTTTAATCGACAAGATTGGAATTTTGTATATGAGAAAATGATTTATCTATTAGTTGAAAATGCGGCTTTGAACTAGCTTTCAGTACCTGCGAGCATTCGTTGTTCAATAATGTGTGTCTTTGTGTTATTATTTTATGTGATAAATTGTTGTATTGGTACACCACTGTAACAATGAAGGAGGAAATGAGGAGGGTTGGTTGGGTGGAAGTGGGGAGGGGTATGCGGAGCGCTAACAAATATGTCTATGCGGCATGGGCTTTGATCATTGTTAAAGCATCAATGTAAGGGGCATTTAATATCTTAATAAAACTATTTTTATTTTAGATACTATATATTGTTATCTGATATTGGACGAAAGATGTTGCCCTTTTATGTAATTATGTAATACAAGTTACGATCATTTGAAAACACATATTAAACAGCCAAATGGATGCAGAAGAGCTAAAATAGGAGTCATAGATCCTATTGACAACAATTATCTGCCCAATTTTATTGATTTTGTAACATTTGTTTCAAATATGACCAACTTCTTATCCAAATCACCAGCACCGTATCAGGACCCACCAGCACAATGACAGGACCCACCAGCACAGTATCAGGACAATAAATTTAGAAAATGTTAAATTTTAATAAATTGCAATATTTTTTCACAAAATAGTTTTGTCGTGTGGATTGCAGTATAGAAAGCGAACTCTATGAGCATTTTTGTTTTATTTTTTCAGTTCTAGATTTTCTGAAAATGAGCATTTTTGTGTTACGCTTACTGAAACAGTTTAGAAGGTCAACTTTTTAATGGTTTACATATGAACCCATAAGAAACAAAATTGAAAAATCTCAACTGTTTTCTTCCATTTTTTATGAGTGAAAACGTCAAAAATCATCATGTTCGTCTTTGTTTAAATTTTTTAATTGATCACCAGCACCCTTCAGAACCGAATCACCAGCACCCTTCAGGACCGAATCACCAGCACCCTTCAGGACCGAATCACCAGCACAGAAAGTTCTCTCGCAGGACAACCATACCCACCGTGAAACTTTAAAACTTCAGACTGTTTGAGCTTGATGTATCAATAAATGTCTACCCTAAACCTTTTTACTAGAGATACACACTTGAATGTTTTTCGGAAAGATTTATAATATATATGTAACACTCCCAAACGTGTCCTTCCCCGTAAATGTGTCCGATTCCCCCAAACATGTCTATTCTCCCTTAACGTGTCCTAAATATTCAATATTGCCCAAACGTGTCCGATTTCATAACCCCCACACGTGCCCGATAATTGTTATTCGCCCAAACGTGTCCAATTTTAAACGCCATAACGTCTCGCGTCTTTTTGCGCTAATACATGTATGTCCCAAATGACATCAATAACGTTCACGGCATTTCTGTGATCGGAGACGTAGTTGATGAAGTGGTAATTAATTAGCATTAATTTATTCAATGCTTTTTGTTACTGATTACCATAACTGAAAATTTAATCTGTAACATATGAATTAACTTTTGACTGAAATCGCTTGTTGTCCAGTTGCAAGTATTTCATGCTCATTTAGAGCGAGCATACACAAAGTTCTAGAACAGATGAATTAATCGTTTACTATCTAAATTATATGTTATCAATAAACTCCGGTCATGCCTTTATTCAATTCAAATATTGCACGGCGAGCTTTCAGCAAAATTGAAGGCCGTACGGTGACCTATAGTTGTTAATGTGTCCGTCATTTTGGTCTCTTGTGGACAGTTGTCTCATTGGCAATCATACCACATTTTCTTTTTTATATTCACTTTTTTAACAGGTCTGATATACATGTAGTAAAAGCTCTCCAAACCATTAACTACGTAGTAATCAAATATTTCAAGCATTATTTGAACGACATCAGTAAAAACTGATAGGCCATATTATCAGGCTTACCTGTATACGTAATTTGGAATTGTGTCTAATTTTTACGGTTACTCAGGATAAATACTAGTTTGGATTTCCATTTAAAAAATTGAACAGCGAGTAAAAAGACCCGACTTTTTAATGACTTCAGTAAGAAAGTACTTATGAAACTCCAATATGTAATAGAGGCCGTTTTATATTAAAGTTGCGGAAACTTAAAACTAGCCGAACTGACGCCCAAACTTTGCCAGTTTTAAAAAATATATTTCTTTTCTTAAATGAAATAGTAAAATGAGTATACGTTAATAAAAAAGCAATACCTAAATAACCAACGTATTTATGATATGGACAAGAATGATTATTCCAGTAAAAGAAAAAAAAGTTTGATATAGACACGTTTGGGGAATTGGAATTATATAGAGGCCGTTTCAAATAAAAGTTGCGGGAAAAAATGTTGCCTTCCAAAATACAACTTATGGGACATTATAAAGAGTGAAATGCTAAAAAGATTTAAATGTGCAGAGAAAAAGAATTTATCTTTATCTTTCAATGAAATAGTAAAAGATCGTAAAATGAGTATACAGTAATAAAAAAAAACCAAGAACCACAAATAACCTACGTTTTTATAATATGAACACGAATGATAGTTCCAGTAAAATAAAAAAGCTTGATATGGACACGTTTTGGGGATTGGACACGTTTGGGAGTTTATTAAAAAAAATGGAGACGTTTGGGCGTTTATACAAATGACACGCTTTGGCGCCCTTTTACAACTAGAGATGTTTTGCAGTTCAGTGACGTCGATGTGGACTCGTTTGGGGAGATCAGACACGTTTGGGGGGAAGGACACGTTTCTGAGTGTTACAATGCCACAGTTATATCAAGAGAGAACTAGAAAATGAATTTAAGTGTGAAACGGTGATTTCAATATTATCATCATCTGAAAGTTTAACAAATATAATTATTTTTTTTATTAAGTCATATTCAGTCACTTAGTCAAGTTTCAGAACTATTCAGTTCGGTAAATTTAAATAAAAATTCGTCTGCAATTTATTCATTTCTGTAAACAAGGTGTTTAGACAATGCAGTATGTTGTTGATATTGACATGTTATAACAACAACTGGTATGTCTTTACAGACGGTCGACTATACGTGACTGCAAGCGAATTGACTGAACAGTAGTGAAATTACTGCATCTAAAAATTATGAGACTGAACAACAGACAATGACTTCATATTTAGGTAGTATAGTCTTTTAAACGCTGTTTAGAAAAACATTAACATTGTAAGAACAAAATTAGTCTACTAGTGAAGGTTGTAAATATGAATGGGACAAATGAACATATCCTTTGTCAGCTATGACATATCTATTGAATAACTGAAATGAAATCCTGCTCGCGTCTGCAAGCCTTTATCCGATTTGTATTAAATTTACTTGGCATAAAAGCCTTATTTTAATCAAAACCCATGATCATGGACATTATGACGGGAAACATTTTAAATAATCAATATTTGTAATACATAGACAAACTTTAAATGTCATTTTTATAGCGTTTAAAAATGGTGGTACTCAAATTCTTAATTAATGAAAACATGCAATTTATGAAAAAGAGACAGAAGCCACCGCGGAGACATTCAATATCATACATCGATCAGAAACGGACAAAGATAACTGTATGATTGATACATTATCCGATTTCAACATTTTACGCTAACTCGATCTAAAACGCATGTAGGAGTTCTGTCCAAGTGCTTGACAATATGAGGCAGCAGGTAATCTGAAGAGAGATACAAAGAAAAACCATACAATGTCTCGAAATATATTTTTTTTGGTTCTAGACTTAGAAAGAGGTAGAAGCGAGACTGTGCCGAGCATTTCTACCTGTCGTGAGCCGAGTACAAATAACATTGATATTTCCATACAATGTATGGTTATTCGTTTTAAACTCCATCTCTTTGAACTGTTCTGAATGAAATATTTACGGTAAAAAACTATCATTTTTTTAAATTTGGAGCGGACGATGTTAAATTTCCGCGAACCTGTATGTTTTATTGACGTCATACATAAACCTCTACAGAAACGCTTTGTCAACGTCATAAACAAAGCGATATACAGTCAGTGACTGTATATATGCATTACAGTCAATTTGACTGCGAAAATAGCACAGCTGCAGAATATCAATCAATATAACAATTTGATTTGGTAATGTAGTTACTTACTAACATTATATCTGTGGTCATTTATTGTCTGACACTAAAGAAAACAACATGTGAGCAACATGTTTTTACTTGTTTTGCCATCAGCATACGATGTATTATTTTAAATGAGACACATCAGAACCAGAATTGTGGAGTTAAGTAGCAACTGTAGGTCGCTTTTTGGTTAATTCCCAGGTACAGTTGCGCACCCATTTTGCCCACGTCAGGTCGGAATTAGAAGGTTAAATCAGTAGCTCATGTAGAGAGAGTATCTTTTGGCAAGGGACAATTTGAACTAGTGTTGTGAAAATAATTGTGATTTTATTTAGATCTCTTTCCATATAAATGTATATATACGTCATATATATAAGAGTATCTTTTGGCAAGGGACAATTTGAACTAGTGTTGTGAAAATAATTGTGATTTTGTTTTAGATCTCTTTCCATATAAATGTATATATGCGTCATCAAAGAACGTCACTGTTTGTGATGTGCTTAGCTATCGTCAATGGAAGATGTTTGTTGTTATTCTGTGGTTTACAAGTTTACAAGGGACAATTTGAACTAGTGTTATGAAAATAATTGTGAATTCTGTTGTTTACATGTTTTAATGTACTACTATATTGTTAGCATTGTCATATACGCGGGAGGGTTGACTAGCTATACAACTAGGTTCGATCCACCTTTTAATTTGATCTGAAATGTCCTGATTGAAGTGAGAAATATGCATGACAGTTGTTATCAAAAAGATCGTTTCTATATAAGTTGGCATTCGTTTTTGTTGCTTATTTCAGTGTTTCTTTTGTTTCATTGTTTTCCACTTACATTTGACGTGTATCTTTCCGTTTTGGTTTGTAATCCAGATTTCTTTTTTGTCTCAGTTAATTAATTGATTGAACACCGGTAGACTACTGATGCCTTTATTTGTCTGATTTTTGAAAACGAAACTGTATTTTTAAGCGGAAGTCTGTCATTTCGCTTGGCATTGATTGGAGTACTTGCATAATATATTGATTGTTAAATTATTATCATTCTGAAAGCTCATAACGTATGGACGATGGACATTAAGGTAATTAATTGTGTTATTGTTATTTAAACAAAACCCTCCCCGTTATTATATTGCCTAAGAAATAAATAAAATTCAAGAGGATTTAACATGTTTTGTCATTCTACAATTCAAGCTGCATTAGTTTGCAATAGTTTTTAATAACCCCTTTGAACATAAAAAGAAGATGTGGTATGTGAAGCCTGTATTGGGTGTGCATCTATCCCTACAATATCCAGGGGAAATTATACACGTTTGCAATGTCATTAGAAAAGAAACCCAGGGACTTTTTCTGAGATATGTTTTAACACCCGAAGGAAACAGTTGAATTCGAAGTAAATATCTAATGTTATTTCCTCTGTTTTTGTTTTGTTATACAAACATATTTTTTGATTCATCTTAGAGTTAAGTGATGTGCTTTTAAATCCTCTTTGAATTATAAAAAATAAATCCAATCTAATGAATGGAAAACCGCAACAATTATTGTTTAATGTGTGCTTGTTCAGGTTAAAACGCAATTCCAAATGTCAATGAGAACAGACGTCAAGAACGTATATTTAACAACGTTGACTGAATATTTAATGCATATTTGTCTGACGTTTCTTGTTTTGCAGAAATGATCTTCTAAGCATGTACTTAGGCGGTTTTTTTACATGTATTGTATAAATTTATTTTTGATTGAGCAGATTAACATCTCTATTGTGCTCATAATTTAATTCATGCAATGACATAACCTGAGACGTCGGTCATATGTTCGTAATAGTAATAGAAATAAATTATTTTTCTGATACAGTTTGCATATAAAGCAATATATCACTGTTATCGATAGATTACTTCATGATATGTTTTAGAATATAGTTCGAAACACTGACTGACAAATATGGTAAGTCCTGTTACCGTATTTTTTATTTTATAAAATTCTAAAACATACTTAAATCTAAATACCTACAGAAAAGTCCTAGTGATAACTCAGAAAACCTTCATAGTTTGTTTTCAAGAACATATTACAGAACACTGCGGATGAGACGCACTATATTTGCCTGAACCATTACAATTTTAAGAATTAACTGCATTAATTTACCAAACGAACTTACTCGTGATCCTGCGTCCAGTCGGTGTTGTTTATTTATATTGTTGTGTTGCAGAAAGTTGTGCGTTCCTCGTGCTGTTAACAGTATCTATATATTAAATATGTTTAATGTAAACAGATTGATACTTATCTGGGAAACCATGATTTATTTATTAGGAGTAATTTTATTTAAATAACATTTTTGTAACCGTAAATATAAAAAATAAGATTTGGTATGATGGCCAATTAAGACAATGCCGTACTATCCTCTACAAGAGGTCCCATTCGTGATAAATATGAAATAATTCAATTGAGAAAACTACCAGCCGAATTTATAACAAAACAGTTTACGGAAAACAAATATGACAGATATGAACCAACGACTGCCACTGATTTACAGGTTTCTGACTTGGGGAAAGAAATGCCAAGATACAGGTATCGACAGATTGTAAATCCATAAATGTGTAATATGTATATAACAATAAAATTTAGTTTGCTTTTAATTTACTGATAACAAATCCATATCAATACCAATAAAACCATATTCAATGATTTCAATGATTTCATTACAGTGTTGTATTGTTAACCTTTGAGAATAAGTTTATTAAAAGGGTCGATGAGTTTACCAGAATCGTTTCTTAATTCATGGCACGGAAAACAACATTTCCGTAAAATTGAGATCGATGTGCTATCCCGTTTGAAATAAGTTTTCTACAGGTACAACCAAACCTCAAAAACAAATCTTTATACCTTAGTTAACAATAGGTAACGAAAAATCGTCATTTTTGTCGTAAATTTTAGTGTGGAGTTTCCCGTTTAAAATGAGATATATAAACTAGGAAAGGACAGTTATTACCGTTTAAATGTTATTTATTTAAAGTAAGTTCCTTTAGGTAAATTTCCGCAGTTTAGTTTGTTTTTAAACCTTATAAGTTATCCTGTGTGAACTTCTCCACTCTCCACAGGTATCACGTCGCTTACAAGTTCTGTACACTTCTTAAAGAGGTGCGAAAATACCAAAGGGAACTCATAAAGCAAAATAAACTGACAACGCCATGGCTACAAACAGACAAACAATAGTACACAAAACACAACATAGAAAACTAAAGACTAAGCAACATGAACCCCACCAAACACCGTTGAAGATCACATATGTTCTGGCAGTATAAGCAGATTCTGCTCCACATGTGGCACCCGTCGTGATGCTCATGTTATCATAACTCCGGTAAATAGTCTAATTCGGTACGTCACATTCGTGAAAATAGGAACAGGATTGTAGTTACGACATAAGGAACATATCCGGCATTATCTGTGAGGTGGATATTCCATAACGGTCAACAAACACTTGATGGCGTTCGTAATATTTTTGAAGAGATGATTTTAACATAGAAATTGAAAATTCACAATTAGCAAGCTAAAATCATCTATATTGCCGTAAAGTTTTGTTTTCAAACGGCTTTCATTGTCAATTACTAGATGTAAGTCAAGATATCAGGCAGATGTAACTGTATCTGTTGTATCCTTCATCTCTAGTTCGATATGATAGATGCGATCAACATGAACTCCAAAGGAGAAGGTCCGGTGAGGGCCGATTGTGGCTTCAAATTTCAAGTTCATCTGACGAAAGATTTTGGACACTTTTAAAATACTTAAGTGTCTATTTAAGTTGATTCAATTAGTTTATGTGAAAGATTTTACTGATTTAGTCATTAAAAACGCTCCGGTTCAAGCTTAAATATGAAAAGCTATCAAATATGCCAAAAAATGTAACTTTTCAGATGGTTTTTGTCAAAAATGAAAGTGGCCGCATTCCTGTTCATCCTCAACCTTTATTTATGTTATGTATTATCATCAAATACAATTTACGTTTCAATATTAAGAATGAACACAAATGCGGCCACTTTCGTTTAAGACGTAAACCGTCGAAAACTTAGCTAAAATGCTAAAATTGTGAAGATTTCAGTAATCTATCATGAGTTAATGATGCTAGTACCCGGTATATGTGCGTTGTATTGTCAAAAACAGCCCATATTTATGTAGCAGAAGAATTCTACTTTCCAATAAATAACTAACAGTTTACATTTTAACAATATTGTAAAACTGCTATATTTTGGGGCCGAAAAGGGGTCTTACTGAACCTACATCGTTGAATGTGAGAGCACATCATCTATAAAGCGAACGTAAAGTTGAAGACATTGCTAACGTATTTCCTTTTAACTATAGAAGTCAGCTTCATATAAGAATAAAGTTGGCAAGATAAGGGGCACAATTGGTTCTCATGCATGGGAATGGCGATAGTTTTTTGCAAAATACGTCCTCCAAACGTAACACATACGTTGTTAATAAAACAAATCAAGCACCTTGATACTAAGGTCAATTTCAGAGGTTTGTTTTTGTTTGAATCAAAGTGATTTTATAAAAATCAGGATTTATCCCTCCCTAATAAAATCTCCTTGTATCTACGTTTGCCATCGTTTTTATGAAACAAAGCAATACCAACTCTTTCAATGTGTCTTTTAGTTATGAAGTTTAGAATGGAGAGTACTTGTGTAAAGTGTAGAAAAGTCAAACGTTTTAATTATATTGCACGATGAAAAATTCTTAGATTTTATGTACTCTAAAAGATCTTTGGAAAATTTTAGTATCCACATCTAATTCACACCATCTATATATATAGCTAGACTAGGCAGTTTCATAATAACTTTGAATCCCGGCTTTGAATGCTGATAAACTTAATGTTAATAATTTAGAAAGAGGTTTCGTAGAGCAATTTACATTTGTGAGCAGATTAGTAGGTCAGAGATGTACGATAACTTGAAGCATCACCATGATTAGTTTTTTAATTTGGAAAATTCTCTACCTCTCTTTGCACAGTATGTTTTGCAATCTCACTGTTTCGAACAGTTAACATCTATAATACTAAAATTACGAGGTCCAATTTGTCAGCCGTCATCACGTAAAAACGACGAATCACAGAATTCAACTTTATAAATAACTAATATAGAACAAAGGTGTAGATTAAAAATTACACCACTCCAGGCCCTTTTGTTTTCCACGTAATTAATATTGCCAATAATGAAGAAGTTCCAGGTCGAGTCCGCTACCGATACCAATAGTATATTCACCTGTTACCTATTACCTTATATGTACGTTCCGCATCTGACAGGCGCACCACGAAACGTTGTATTCAGGATTAATATGCTATATACGCGGGTCATAACCACAGGGTTGACACTACTAAATTGTAAAATTGTTACCTATTGTAGTATTTTAATCAGTTAGACTTTCTAAGATAACAATACGAAAACTAAAAATCTAGACTAAAAATAAGGCGTATAGGTACAGTTTTCAATTTGTTAGTGGGCATGACGTAAAACAGCGAAGCAAAGAATTCAACTTTACTTATAACCTTATATAGGACAATGCTGTTGATTAAAAAATACTCCATTGCAGGACCTTTTGTTTTCCAAATAATTAATATTACCAATAATTGATAAGTTCCAGTTCGACGGGTTCAAACAGAAAGACTTGAAAGCAGAGAAAAGCTGCGTATCTTATAATTGGCATGACTTTATCAGATGACAATACTAATACTAAAATAAGGCTTTCCCATAGTTATATACTTTAATTCAGTCACGGACCCGTGATATCACGGGTGTGTTCTAGTTATTATATAAATATGCTCATACAGAAATACCATTTATTTCGAATTAAATTCACTATAATTGTATGTGATATGGTTCCGAACATGATTTTATTTTAAAATTTGAATGAAATTCCCCCTCAAAGAGTTGTTAACATCCGAAAACCAGTTTTAAGAAAAAACTGGTTTTGTCTTGTATGCACTACTTTACAATTCTTTGCACAAAATTACATTTCATGTGGTCATGAGTAGTATACATTGTTATACATTTAGTTTAAATATATGTCATCATATATACATATTATAAAAATTTGATTCGGAAACATGCTACACATAGCTTATAGTAATCCGTGTACTTGTAATACAACATACCAGTACCGATGTTATTGATAAATCATGCATTGGTGTATTGTTATGAAACAGGAATAAATAAGCAATTCAATAATAGAAATGTCTTTCAATTATTAAAGTTCGAATAAACTAGAACCGATGCTAGGAGTAATGGCAAACGTTATTATGTCAACTTTTCAATTCTAAACGTCATATTTGCAGCAGAAACATTACCTCTGTTCAATGATATGACGTTTACTTATCTCAATTAAGGTAGATCATAAGTATATACTTTTTGAAACAAAATGTTCTTATAATTTGCCAAAATGAAGCTTTTACTATGCTTTTATCAAAAATATAATTAAATGTATGGGTCACCGTGCTATTTTTCAAGCTATGAGTCGTTGAAAATTGCCTTAATGTGGTGAGATTGTTCATGAAAAAACACATTTGTGTGCATAAAAAAATTCTATGCTATAGAATTTTAAAATAAATTGTGAGAAGATAGGTTTTATAGCACGTTTTAAGAAAAAAAAAGAAAAAAGGAGGTCACCGATTCATTTTTCTTTCTACAAGTAAAAATAATAATTTTCAGTCCAGTATAATTTTTTAAAAAGAGTAATCTCCCCTTAAAATGTTTCTAAATACAAAAAAAAATTATATTAGTTTAAATATTTTGAATAATACAATCAATCAACAAGTTTTCCTTATCTAAATTAACAGTCTACCCATCAAATTGCAAATCTGTCTCAAAATTGCAGATTTGGGCAATTACCTAGACCGATTTTGTACTGTGATTGTACAATCCAAGATGGCGGTATACCATATATCTACCTTAAACGATCCGCCCGTGAATGTTCACACTATTATGACTTAATGAAAAAAAGTGTATTCTAAAAACAAAACAAAATCTCAACAGGTGAATGATTAAAACTACTGAAATCGAAACTGCATAATACGGTTTATTTTTAGCGTTACGATGATTACGATGATAAAATGTGTCATTGTTTTGTTGTTTGGACCTTTAGGTATCAGTATAGTCGTCTGGTCTGTACTGTTACCGATTTCGATATTTTGCCCGAGTGAGAATTTTTCTGTCAGGGGATAAATACGTAGCAAAAGGGGCTTGACAAAGATGCTCATGATATCGCTGTTTTTGAACTTGATGCGATTCTGTCGGTTCTTTGATTTTTTTATTTCACTTCTCTTTATAAGAAAAAAAACTTTCTCTGGAAAACGTCCATATCAGGAATAAGACATTTGTTTTCCACTCATTTTGTTGGTTTATATTGTCTCACGTTTTATTAAGTCAGATTTTATGGACTTCATGTCATAGCTTTCGATATACAAATTCCACGAGTTTACACTGTCCCTTTTTTTCTTTTGATTGCTAAATTCAAAACACTTTTACCTACTAGTATTATGTCTGTTTTTTTTCTTCAATATTATGGATTTTTTTTCGACTGTCATAAAAGTGAGAGGTTTAGCAGGGTATAAAACCAGGTTTAATCCACCATTTTCCATATAGTAAAATGCCTGTGTCAAGTAAGGAATATAACAGTTGTTATCCATTCGTTTGATATTTTTGAGCTTTTGTTTTTTCCATTAGTTTTGAGACTTTCCGTTTTGAATTTTCCTCGGAGTTTGGTAGTTTTCTTATTTTACTTTTTATGATAAAATAATAATTAAAGGTGCCAGGCTTATAATTTGATACATCAGACGCACGTTTCGTCAACATAAGACTCACCAGTGTGACTCAGGTAAAAAAAAGTTAGAAAGCCGAACAAGTAGAAAGGTGTAGAGCATTGAGGACCCAAAATCCCAAAACAGTGTGCCAAATACGGATAAGGTAATCTATGCATGGGATAAGAGAATCCTTAATATTTCGAATAATTCATACTTTTGCGAACAGTAAATTTATAATTCGTATTGATATTCATGTGAAAAGGGGACACACACTTATAGCCAAACCCATGCATGGTCAACTTTTCTGATGGAACCTTAGTTTCTTACTAATTTTTAAATTCAGTTAAATGTCAGTATCAAAACACTTAGTACTAAGCTGATGATACCTTCGTCTTTAACATACACTGACCTTTATATAACCGATAGTTCAAAAATTTAAATATCGATTGAATAAAATGGTAGGCATAATGGTTTATAAAAGTCATAAGTGATACAAAAATTAAAGTCCATATCAGACTCATCAGTGACGATTTAGGTAGATACATGGTATACCACCATCTTGGATTGTACAATCACAGTAAAGAGTCGGTCTATTTATTTGCCTAAATCTGCAAATTTGGAGACATATTTGCAATTTATAGGTAAGACTGTTTAATAATTTAAAGAAAACTTGGTAATTTATTGTAAAATTTAAAATATTTAAACAAATATATTATTTTTTGCTTTTAGAACTTTTTTTTTCAAATGAGCCATTCAAGGGAAGATAACTCTTTTATTAAAAAAATTAAACTGGACTGATAGGGAAATTGTTTTACTTGTAGCAAGAGAACAAGTTCGGTGACACCATTTTTCTTTTTATTTTCTTAAAATATATTACAAAACCTATCTTTTCACAATTAATTTCAAAATTCTATCTCATAGATTTTTTTTTATGCACACAAATGTGTTTTTCCATAAACAATCTAACTAAATTTTGGCAATTTTCAACGACTCATAGCTTGAAAAATAGCAAAGTAACCCATACTTTGTATTATGTTTTTGAAAAGAGCATAGTAAAATCGTCATTTTGCCTAAGTATAAGAAAATTCTGTCTCAAAAAATGTATACTTATGATCTACCTTAAATACAAGTAATTGTAAGGCCGAATCAAATACAAAAGCATCTATAACCGCAAATAAAAAAAATCGTGGACATTAGACGATCGAATACCTTCGTATTTTGAATAATTCAAAATTGTTTAAAAGTTTGACTTACAGACAAGTGAACATATCAATTATATTTCATGTCAGACAAAAATGTTGACTTTTGATATCCTCGGGGTCGAAACCTCAAATAGTAGTACATGCATGTAGCATCGACCGAAGTAGTTGTGAAAATATTTATGAGAAATACCAAGCATTTTATTTTGTAAGCCAGACGCTACAGAATGATGGAATAATTTGTCGGTACATTCTTATTTTCAAAAATGTATTTCCAGCTATAAAACCAAAAACAATCCACCATGTTCTACATATGAAAATGCATGTGCCAAGTCGTTTGTTGTGTTTAAGCATTTGGGTTTTCCATTTTCCATTTGACTACGGCCTCTCCGTTTTTTAATATTCATCGGAGTTCGGTATTTTTGTAAAGAATACGTTAAAAAGTGATTTTATGAATAAAAAAAGTAAACTTTAAACCAATAGGAACAGACATATGTTGTACCTTGTGTAAGGGCGTACTGAGCTTTGATATATTTTTTTGTTCAAATTTTGTTCCGAGCAGAAATAAAATATTGATTCTAATTTAAGTATTTTATTTGTACAATTCAAAAGAAATATTTTCTATAAACTTTCTCTTTGGAAATTGAAATCTTCTTTTTGTTACATTTATGTTTTGCTTCTAACAATACAATTTTATATAACGCCCTACCTAAACAAAAATCATTCTTTAAAATAAATTGCTGCAAATTGTAGGTAGATATACTAATAAGGTTAAGATACAAAAAAGACATGTAATTTCATAAGTCGAGTTTAAATGTCCCTCTGGTACCATTCGCCCCTATTCTAGATACAAAACTGAGAATGGAAATGGAGAATGTGTCAAAGAGACAACAACCCGAACAAATAGCAGACAACAGCCGAGGGCCACCAATGGGTCTTCTATGCAGCAAGAAACTCCCGCACTCGGAGGTGTGCTTCAGCTGGCACCTAGAGTTAAAAATGTAATTTGAAAACCATTTAGTTTTGAATGCGCCTTTCTCAAGTTAGGAGCTCAAAATTTAGTTGATGTTCTTAATATTAAGATACATTTACAGTTTGCGCAACTGATTGCATCCATAGTAGACACAACTTTTGACCTTGCTTTTCATAAATATCATTCTATGGGATTTCAAAAGGTACACGATTCATTCCATATGGATTTTAATTTAACACAAATAAATCTTTTCCAGTTGATATGAACTTATCCCGTCTATGGAGACAAGATAATGTTTATCCTAAGTTAAAACTATCGCATCGAAATCTAATTTCAAAGTGTACAACTCATGCCACGTATGCATTAAAACTGAAATAACAGTCTGTTTTAAATGTTTTTAAGACACTTTTTTTTAGAGTGATTGTTATACTAAATTTGTTTTAAAAGTCTGACATACTTAGGTAGTCTTTGTGAAGATTAAATCTACGTTGTCACATGGCACATTCGCTCAAAGAACGTTACCTTAAAAAAATCAAATGAAGATTAATTACAGAACAATTTTGTTTTTATTTTAGAGGCTACACATCACATTACGTTTAGTGATTTTTGTCATCTACGTGTCATCAGTTATTAATGGTGGCCTTCCTCCTCCTACTCCTCCCCCTACCTCTGCTCTTTACACAGATTCAACTACGAATCCTCCTCCTACTACTCCTACTCCTGCTCCTACCCCTGTTCCTAATGTTGCTTTATCACCTTCTCCAAAACCTGCTCCTACCAGAGTTTGCTCTGAACCAAAACAAATTCAAATACAGGAGTTGGTTGAAACAAGAACTTCCGGCAGATATCCAACGTAAGTACATTTAGCATTATAAAAACTAGTAAACACTTCACCGAAACAAATGTTGTGAATTAGTAATTAGTGTAAACAATATTTCATTTTGAATTATATAAACACATTTTTATACGCATACACAAATATCATTCAGAAACAAGCAACAAGTTCTTATGTTATGAAGTAACAGAAACCATTTATGTTGTAAACTTCTGAATCACTAACCATGACAAAACTTTATCATATTATCAAATATAGGTGACATTAGTGTTGCAGTAAAACTAATCACATCTATGTCACTATATGTTTTTAGTGTTATGATACAATTTAAACCAATTATTCTAAGATTTGTTGTCTATCACGCTTATCTATTTCAATGTATAGCGTATTCAAATTTCCTGTTTTCACCAATAGGAAGTGGGTTTAGTGTTAGGGTAGATGTTTTAGATATTGGCTTAAAATCAATTGTCTACTGCTAAAACCGATACAATTTGTGTTAAACTGTAGAAAAGAAAAGAAACTAGTATCATCTCGCATTCGAAAAAAATCCGATCCTTATTTATATATTTTGACTAAACTATAATTCCCTATTAAAAAAAAGAGGGACGAAAGATAACAAAGGGAGAGTCAAACTCATAAATAGAAAATAAACTGACAACGCCATGGCTAGAAATAAAAAGACAAACAGACAAATAATAGTAGAGAAAGCACAACATAGAAGACTAAAGACTAAGCAAATCGAACCCCACCAAAAACTGGGGGTGATCTTAGGAGATCCGGAAGGGTAAGCAAATCCTGCTCCACATGTGGCATCTTTAGTGTTGCTTCACAAGCTTACATGCATGTATTTCCAGGGCATCAATAAGAAGAGCTATATTTAAGTCCCGTCGAAAGAACAGACACGATCTTCATTTTGCTAGAGGTCATGGACACGGTTTTTGTGAAACATACAGACGCAGGTAAGTGTTTATAAATTTTATAGCACATACGTTCACAAAAAAGCAGTACCAGTTAGTATAGAGCAGTTATGAACTACAAAGAAACGTATGTCGTTTTGTGAATAAAAATCTTAGTTTTGCCAATAAAGAATCTTTCAAATTTTCAATCATTTCCTTTGAAAATAATTTCGGTCAATAATTTGAATATGGCAGGGGAAAACATGTAAACAGTGATTGAAACGATAAACTAAAATAAAGATGTTCAATACAAATTCCCACCAGTGCGTGAACATTTCATTTTTATTTAATGATGGAGTATAAGGTTTTGCATATTCGTATGTCCATACAAAACTTCATCTGATTATGAACCTAACTACTTTATGAAAAGCGTCTACTATAAATGTACACAGAATCTGAAATTGTCAATACGTATTTTTAACCAGTTGTGATAAGGATTTAAAAAGGGAAACTGGTATTCCAATGTATATAAGTTCTAGTCCTTGTCGTGTGTTCAGTTTGTTTCTGTGTTTTATTTTGTTGATTATATTGGGCACTGCTTGAACAAAATGTTCATTAAATTCTTTGTTTTGTCTTCCGAAAGCGCTGTAAATCCAACATTTCGTAAAACGTTTACTGCCGCATACTGTATTTATAGTATCATATGTATTGTTAAATATATAATCTATAACTAAGGAAAATGATACTTTTTAAAGCAGTCAATGTCAATGTTAATTTTATTTGATACCATTGTATCTTATTAGAACTGCTGATGCAAAACCTGCAGACCCATCATCTGTTTCACCTAGGCCTATTCCTTTCTGGCTTGATACGTGCCCAAAATACACAAAGTACTTTTACTTTCCAAAAACCATCATATACAAAGGACAAACATGCTGGATGTTATCTCCATGGTATCGTTTACGTTGTCCCTACACTGCCTGCACGTAAGTAATATTCATGACAGTTGTTTGCTTGTTGTTAAAAATGATTTTTATTTCTACAATATAAATAAACTCATCATAGATAGATACCTGGATTTAAATTTTATATTTAAGCCTGACGATCGTTTCGTCTACAAAAGACTCATCAGTGACGCTCGAATCAAAAAATGTTTAAAAAGCCAAATAAAGTACGAAGTTGAAGAGCATTGAGGACCAAAAGTTCCTAAAAGCTTTGCCAAATATAAACCACACACAGTACAATAATGTATTTTCTATCTAAATGCATGGCATAAGGTTAAATATGAGAAGTTGCTTTTCAAATAAAGATTTGAAACTCGTGACTAATGTTCAGAATGCAATTTATGTCATATACTTATAATCAATAGTTAATCATTTCCGAATAAAGTATGCTTACGTATATATTTCTTGGGTGAATCATACATAATTCTTCATTTGTAATTGGATACGTAAGAACCTATGTTTTACATTTAATATTAGTCGTTTTATTTTTTTCGAAAAAGCCTCCATTTGACACAAGACATATATTTTTTTTTATAGATCTAGGAGTTGTCGAGGAGTAAAGGACGCATATACAGGAATCACTGCGTGCAGACAGAGTTCATGGAGGTCATATTATTATTATATTTGGTGCTCAAGGTCTGGTTTAGTGCGAAGACGTATCCGATTGCCACAATGTTGTTCATGTATGCGACTGAGATGCCCTTAGTTCCAAGCAATGCCAACTATGCTCTAAAAAACAACAGACAGATATCTTTCAAATACATTTTTTGGATAAACCTCCACATAATGTATATAAATAATATGCATGTTGTTTTTATTTAATCTATTTTTCCTGAGTGATAGTATGAAATTCAAAACAGCCACACTGTTTTGAATTTCATTCTATTTACAAACTGAATACATTAAACCATTCCACGACGGTTGAAAAAAGGGCATTAACTCCAGAATTCTCAACGAAAGTTCATTTTTCTTCAACCAATTGTGTTGCTTGTGATTGTTATACCTCCCTAGCAGTTTCTTTTTACAATTTTTGATTCGCAATGGCGTAATAGTCTCAGATATTCGCCATGGCTAAATAGTCTCAGAGATCGAAATTAATAGTTATTTCGTATTAGAACGGCATTCACTTACTTCAACAACGTTTGACAACTATTTTTTAAAGTGATTTTTTGTTTGTGTATAGTAAATGGAATAATCAATCGTGCACAATTGTTACCCATTTTAAATTGACCTTGAATGGAATTTCTTTTTACTTGTACAACCA
Organism: Mytilus edulis; assembly: GCF_963676685.1. NCBI lineage: Eukaryota > Metazoa > Mollusca > Bivalvia > Mytilida > Mytilidae > Mytilus > Mytilus edulis. The sequence continues at coordinate 27,153,385 of NC_092350.1, forward strand.
ACCAGAACATTATAATAACTTTGACGGTGTATGTTTAATTTCATGAGGTACATATTAATGTCTAATATAGAGATTCCTTTTCTGATAGTGATAACCTTATCTAGAATTAGTCTTGTAATTTTAGTTAAAAATGTGAAAAGATAACTCCATATGACCTATGAAAATGGATCACACTCGGATAATACACATGTTTGGCCAAATTTTATATTGCAGTAATAAATTGACAAGAGAAACATTAGACAAATTGTTTAATTTGCATACAATCTACGTATCTGAGTACATTGAAATTTAGATTTTTCAAATATTGATATGGAACTTAATTCACAACGAATATTATGGTTGAATTTCATTAACTTGTTGATCAGACCCGGATGAGTGAAAACAATATATTGGAATTAAAAATTTCGGGAAGGAACGAATACAGTAACTGATTATAAAACAGGTGTATATAAAGATGAAATCCTCAATAACAGGTAGGAAATCAATACAAAGAAAAATTAGTATAAAATCAATATATATACAAGTGAAAGCAAAATACTTCCACTTTACTGCGCTAAGGTTTTCTGCCCCGTGTATTTTCGCAAAATACTTAACTTTTTTTTTTTTAAATTTCTCTCGACTATTTATAACACCAAAAGTCAGGATAGAATTCAGCAAATATGTGGATATCTTACTGTGGCTAGGTATAGTGAAATGAATAAGAGGAAAAGATTTTAAATAACTAACTATTAAAGTACATACATGATATAGATCAACCACTGTAAAAAAAGAAAATACTTGTTTTGCAGATTAAAAGTATTTATTTGTCGTTTTCGGGATATACATTATTATTATTTTTTTTTATTAAATGATTCATTAATACGATTAACTTAACCTGCACATCGGAAATGAGTTTTTTGTTTTCCTTGAACAGGACACTATAAGGCTCACACAGAAAATCAAGCTACCAAGGATTCCAAAAATGACAAATGTAAAACGATTGAAACAGGAAAACTATTAGATAATCTCGTCATAGATACCAGGACTAAATTTTGTGTTAACGCCAGACGCGCGTTTCGTCTACAAAAGACTCATCAGTGACGCTCGAATCCAAAAAAGTTAAAAAGGTCAAATAACGTACAAAGTTGAAGAGCATTGAGGACCACAATTCCTAAACGTCTTGCCAAATACAGCTTAGGTAATCTATGCCTGAGGTAGATACTCAATGAGTATAAAAACCTATAGGACAAACACTGTAATAAGAACATATTGGAATACTGACTATTTGTTACAATATCAATCCACTGAGTCAACAAATATGGGCATATTCTTTTGGAATGAGTGCATTTTTTCACAAGGTAAACTTTTTCATGATCCAAAACAAAAAATGTGTATGTGTGAATTTGTCAAAAAGTTCTGTCAAAAGGGAAGCTGTGTTCGAACTTTTAATTGAGCATAAACAATTTTATAAAGAGCAGAAACAGAAGTGAAAGATGTAATGATTGAGATAAAATATTCTCTGGTAGATTGCTAGTGTATTTTGCTTGAATATAGCTCATAACACAATTTCTAAAGACTATCTGCATAAGCATAAAGGAATGTGGTAAATTTTCAAGTAAGACAACTATCATCCGAAGTTAAATTGAAGTTGATTTAAGCATAAAAAAGCATCAGTACTGCCATCAACTGTGACAAAAACCCATACCGTATAGTCGGTTATAAAAGGTTCGACATAAAAAATTTCAACGGCCTTATTTAATTTAAAACAAAACAATTTACGATTTTTTTTTATGATAGACAACGAACCAACGACACACACTGATATATACATGCCTGAATGGGGGCAGGCACATAGGGAATGTGACAGGCTTACACTTGTTTGTGAGCACTCAACCCTCTTTTAACCGGAGACAATGGTGTAATTACACAACAACGGAACTAACTATAAAAATCCGTTGAAATAGGCTAAAGTTATCAGATCGATACAAAGCAGACAAAACAGAAAACACAAACTGTTAGTAAAATGATTATACAAACTTTAAAAACTGTCTAGTCAAATATTTCGAAAACATGGATACATATCGTTTTTTTCTATGGATTTTCTGCAGATTATGTATCTAGGATATAGGGACGAGGTGGTCATCGTTCTGTTTAATATTAATAAAAAAAGGGAAAAGGATGGATTTTCTAAATTTACTTTGTATTAATTCCTAAGTATAATGAAACTAGAAAAAAAACACGTTCTAACAATATTCACATTAAATCTCTGGGTTTTCGTTGTCTGCAATTATCTTAATAAATCACAAGAGCTATGTGAACTTATTGATTGTCAGACTCACTGGATGCGAATTAAACTAAACAATTAACCAATGGCAGCTTGAAAAAAGTGATGACAGAGTATTTTTTAAGGAAGTTAGATAAGAAAATACAATCAGATTTATAGTAAAAAGAATCAAATAATTTTCTGTATTTTTATTTTTTTTCTCAAAAAGACTGAAACAAAATCATTGCAATATTGTTTATTTTAAGTCCTTGTTTATCATTGGTTACTGATGACATTGTAAGAGTTAATTGACTTATTACATGTTGTAAAAATTATTGCACTTGTATTCTGTAAGTTTGTCATGTGTATTGTCAGTTTTGAATGCTCCTTGCATACTCAAAATAAATTTTATGTTAAGAATTAACTAACATATCTCTTCTAACCAGTGTTGGTATTTGTTATCATTAATATGCTCATACTTATAAATTGTTTTTTTACAAAACAGTCGTTGACAATAAAAAAGCTAGTCTGGTATATTCAATTTTAAATCTGGTATCTATGATAAGTTTCTAAGCATATTTTTGTAATTCGTCAGCTTCTTAACATTATTCCAAACCATGATAACTTAAACAAAATCCCATTTGCGTAGAGAAATTTGTTGTTTGTTTTTCTGGTTAGTTTTAATCTGACATATATGAGGCAATGAGTGCTTGAACTTGTGATGTGCTGAACCTTTTCCATATGAAGCCGCTCTTGGAAATTTCTAGATGTAAGTCAAGATATAAGGCAGGCTTACCTGTATGCAGGTTGAAGCAAGTCATTTCGTACCTTGACCATTTCGTACCTCTGCCATTTCGTACCAAAATTTGCTATTTCGTACCCAACATTTACCATTTCGTACCCACGATAATATCCATTTCGTACCCTATGGGTCAAATGCATCTACCATTTCGTACCTCATGGACTAAATATAAAAAAGAAGATGTGGTATGATTGCAAATGAGACAACTGTCCACAAGAGACCAAAATGACACAGGCATAAACAATTATAGGTCACCGTACGGCCTTCAACAATAAGCAAAGCCAATACCACATAGTCAGCTATAAAAGGCCCCGATATGACAATGTAAAACAATTGAAACGAGAAAACTAACGGCCTTATTTATATAAAAAAAAAATGAACGAAAAACAATTATGTAACACATAAACAAACGACAACCACTGAATAACAGGCTCCTGACTTGGGACAGGCACATACATAAATAATGTGGCGGGGTTAAACATGTTAGCAAGATCCCAACCCTCCCCCTAACCTAGGACAGTGGTATAATAGTACAACATAAGAACGAGCTATAAAAATCAGTTGAAAAAGGCTTAACTCATCAGATGGACAAAATACAATTGGACGTGGTCGGGTACGTATTCATCCGAACAACAAAAAGACACTAGGAATATATCTGAAAGTACTCGCAGTTATCAGTTAAATACATGTTTACCAATTCGTATCATATATTTAAAGTTTTTCATGATTTCAATGTTTTTTTAATATAACTTTTAAAAATAAAATTAAGCACCTAGACGTAACAATTCATAAAGACCGATGATTTGTTTGATTAAGCAGCACTTGGAAACTTCACAAGTTATACTATACACTTTGTTTGTTTGCAGGCTTTGCTCTTAATTAACTCTAAAAGTTTGAGGTTTATTTCCAACAAAGAAAAAATATTCTGCAACTGTTTTTTAGAGTAATTAATAGTTGTTTTTGTCAGGAATTGCAGCGATAAGGGACACAAGCTAATATTTACTCAAAAAGTAAGCCATGAGTCAAAGTGTTTACATAAATATTTGTACCTAATGTGACTAATCAAAGAACCTGCTATGGATTTTTAATTTGATAAATTACAGACAACCAATAGATTAATTTGTCTGAAGATGGTCTAACTAACCTGTATCTAGTGTATCCTTTATTTCAATTTCTAAGAAATAGATGCGCTTATGATATAGTCACCAAACTTTGAATTATTTAGTTATCTATATAGCGGAACTTAAACTAAAGGATAAGACTACCATGACACACAATATAATTTTTGTCCGGTGTTATTCATAATGCAAACTTCAATAGTTTCTCTGGATGCTATATTGCCAATCTTACGCTGTCTTCTTTCTAACTGGTAATATTTTTTCCCTTCAAAATCTGATGAAGTTGTATATTGACAATATCAACGTTTAAATTTTCCTTGTTTTGAAGACGTGAACACATAAACATATTCAATCATGAATTGATAATGCTTATGTCGAATAAATGTATTTTTTATTGAGCATATTAATCTTGTGTGACCCTGTTTAACATACATAATTAAACTTTCACGCTGATAATGGTAAGAATGTGTGAAGAATTCAAAAGAACATAAGTACAATATCCAACAATAAATACAATAAATGACATTTGTTAAAAATCGGTCAAACATCATTAATTCGATATGAATAACTATATATTTATGAACTAATTTAAGATATAAACCCCTATATCACTGTTCACAATTGTAGATAAAAATGAGCTCAAGGGCAGAGCCACACTACATTAGTATACTAGTATATACTCAGAATTCGAATCACTTACAAAAAGTACTATTATCTGATGAAGAGTTGTATCATTGCCAATCATACTGCATCATCTGATTGTTATGATTAATCCCAATAGGTATAAATTCATCACCGGTTGCATGAGTTTCACCACTCACCAACGAACATAAATATTCACGCAATAAGATAAATGAATGTTCATATAGTTTCAGTGGATAAAAGCATTGCATTAGAATTTGGACATTCAAATATTTTAGCCTTCAACATCATTGAATATCAGTATCTGTGCAATGACATTTGACCGTAATGTTATCATTAGAGAAACTTCGCGCCCCAAAATACATGGCAACAAGAAAACAAATACTTAAACTAACTTTTAGTCCGAAGTTATAACAGGTAAAATGCATATTTAAGGCTTTCGTGAAGTATAACACACCGTTTAACGTCAGGAATATTCAAAAGATCAACCACAAAGAGAGGCAAGCATAGAATAAAACAGATTTCCCTCAATTTTCTAAAGGAATGTTAAAATGGAACATCTTCATCAAACTTACGGTATTCCATGGGGACGAATTGTGTCCCCCTTCTTTATTCTTACGAATCTGAAATCATGCAGGAACTTCTTAAGAAGAAAAAAAAACGAAGTTAGCAATATCCTTTAACTTTACTTTCCGCTATATAAAGTGATGTCCTCTTACTAAATAATTTAGAATGTCGTGACAATGTTGAACGCATCTAACCCATCGAACAAGATAAAGAGGATACAACAGATACATATACAATTAATTATGCCATATATCTTGACTTTAAACTAAAAAGTGACAAGGAGGGTCGGTTGAAAACAAAACTTTAGATGATTTTAACTTCCCAATTGTGAATTTTTCATTTCTATCTAGCAACATATCAGCAGCGCCTGCATACATAGTATATATCTCCCAATTCATTCAATATTCCCGGGCTTCTATTTCATATCATGGTTTCCATGATAGAGGGTTGGTGCTCACAAGGAAGCTATTAAACCAAGAGTTCCAAATGCTGGAGTTTCATCCCTTCGTAAATTTTACGGACGCCATCACGAGTTGGTTGCCAATTATGGAATATCCATTTCACCTATGATCTCGGATTTAATCCTTACATGTATGTCGTAACTACAACCCCGTTACTTTTTTACGAATGTGACCTACCAAATTAGACTATTAACCGGCTTTGTAATAACACGAGCATCACAACGGGTGCCCTATGTGGAGCAGGATCTGCTTAATCTTCCGAAGTACCTGAGATCACCCCCAGCAGTTGGTGGGGTTCGTGTTGCTTAGTCTTTATTTTCTTTGTTATGTCTGGTGTACTATTATTTGTCTGTTGGTCTCATTCTTGTTTAGCTATGGCGTTGTCATTTTATTTTCGATCTATGAGTTTGAATGTACCTCTGGTACCGTTCTCATCTCTCACATAAGACGCAACCATTAAACACGGACTTTACTTTTAAATCGCTTGCAATCATACCCTTTGTGCTGTTGTTTATGCTGAGATATAAAACCTTTTAATTATCAATTACCTTACAAATTGGAGGTAGGCGACCTTAGGTTCATCATACGTCAACTGTTTTGTTTTCAAACCACCATATGCATATTTCCTTAAAATATAAATTAAAAAAAAAAAATTATCAACATTTGTGTTTTAATTAAATTTGATTTAGAATGGAAATAACAGTGTATTTTTGTTCTTCGTCAAATAACTATGGGTTAATAAACTCGTGATAAAAGTTGGTTTCAAAATAATAAAAAAAGTAAAAGATCCACCAAGCAATCTGTAATCTCAATATTATACATACACAATCTAAAAAGTTTGAGAAATGCCCCTTTTTTAAAAACAATTCTTCATCTTTTTTATGACTACGCATATAGTTTTTAAAAGGAATACTATTGCAAACGTACAAGCACCGATGTCCTTTTATTAGCACACACCGTTTTTATAACTACAGATTTAAATTGATGACGCATCTGGATGTTTGCCAAAGTAAAATAACTCCATTGTTCCAAAAGAAGTAGCACAACCAACAGATGTGGGCAAAACAACATAATAGAAGTAATGCAAAACATTTTGTGGAAATGGTTAATATATGATTATTTCGTTTTATAAACGAAAAAGTCGTAAGTTGTTTACCTCAGCGATTAATGCGGTCCGATTTATGCCTATATTTGTAATGTGTTTCCTTATTTTGAGGAAGTTTACATCAATTGATTTTGTGAAGCGTGCACACGATTGGTTTACGCAATGTTTTTATTTTTTGTCATATGTCAGATTAACTTTTTTAGACCACGTTAATATAATCTATTCCATTTAGTCGCATTTTTATGCTAATAAAAGATTGCAGGCTAAGACTTATGATCACCAAATTAGTTATACTGTATAACGAACAAAACCATAATGACATTATGTGAACTTTTGGTCATAAGCTCGTAATCTTATATCAATAGATTAATTTTCTTGAGGAAATTTCCCATATAAAAGACTATGAATGTAACAAACATTTTCAAAGGAAATGTTTTATACTATCTTTTTATTAGTTACTTTGTAAACTTGGAAGTCCTGGCTGAAAAATGGTAAGTAAAATTTTATTATATTTCTCTCACCCATTAAATCTATTACATGTAAAATTCGTTTAAACAACGATTGCATGCATGTATCTACATATATCAACTCTAACCTAACTAGACTTAACTGCCGATTTATTTCTAAAATACGTGTATGTTTGAAAAGAAAACCGTAAATATCGACAATGTTGCCAAAATCTACCACAGAAAAAAAACGTTTTCACATATATAAGATTGTTCACTGTCAGTGTATTGGCAGAAATGCAAATTTATTCAAAGTTTCAAATATATAGATCCGTCAATTTTACAATCAAGGACAGCACCAACTTTTAATTAAGCTTACACAGGTATTACAATCAAATTTGAACATTGATAAAACTGACTTTCATTCACCTCTCTTTTGGTCATTTAGTCACCTATTCATAAACAAATAAATGCATCCCTATCTGTTCAATGTTTCGATTTGAGCGGTACATACGAAGGTATATCCACAAAATTGCATCGGATGAACAAAACTTATAAACTGGTAGTTGTATTTAAAAATTGTGTATAGGAGCTGTAAGTCTGAATATCCTACTCTAACTACAATATAGGTATCATCCTTTAAATATTGAGAAAAAATGAAGGTCACGACACTATAATAGTTACTAAAATGAAAAGGATTTCAAATTAAAGTTACTCTATATAGTAAATCTACTCCAAGGCAAACATGAGTTATTAGCCGGAAATACTTATAATTTTTTTTTTACACTTGTATTTGTATGAACGTATTAACTTGATATTTTTATTTATCGAGAAAGTGGATATAATATATGTATTTGAGCCAATCCTTGCAAAAAGTATAAAAACTTGTAATTTTTAGTAGCTGAATTGTGATCTTTAAAACACAATTGCGTTTCCTCATACGATTTGGCTGTAAGCAATGTATACCTGTCGGTGCTAACAACATGTTTTGTTCTTTATATAATTTTGCTCATTTATTTTATCTTTTTATTCATCTGTTCATGTAAAGGTTGAATATCTCAAAGTGTTATTTAATTCACATACTATTAGGTAGCAGTTTGGTAAATCTCTCGATTAGAAAGCAGAAATCAATTTATTTAAATAAGACATCGCTGTAACCCAGAAGAGAGCGATTGAGTTATAGAAAATCAATTAACTTATTTTAAATTCAAATTTCAAAAACACAAGAAGACATTTCGTTTACCCTTTTTTTTATAATAGCTGTTTTCCTCTCTTAATGCATATGTAGAGATGAAGTTGAACAGTTGAACTTTTCTTTCTAATAGGTTGTAACTGTGTTGTTACTTTTGGATCAGTATAACTTTGGTCCGGATAACAATTGAGTTAACAGCTGTCTAAGTACAGATTGATATAGACGTCATCATCAAATTTTGAATTTACAGTCTACATTGTTTACTGCACATTTTTATTGGCCCACAAATACAAATGTAGTTTTGCTGAAAAATTTTCATTACCACATATTCATTACTTTTTAACTGAACTGTCAATAGTCGAGGTGTGGCGCAACATATGAAATTGTGAAATAATGTTGAAAAAAGATGACGAATTTTAAGATAAATTGACTAAAATGACAAACCATAGTCCTATTTCAGGCTAATATACTTATAAGTTACATTATGAAGCAAATGTACATTTCTTTCTTAGCATACTTAAAAAAATCATTTAGTAATACATACACAGAAAATTTACTCGAGCAATTGAATTTTAAAATGCACATTCATAGCGCCATTTATTTGGATTATTGGCTCTACTCCTTTGTCCTGGTGTTCAGTATTTATCCTTCTACTTTTTTTTAGTTATATCGCAAGTATTTGATCCAATATAAAATGCAATGCACATACGTAAATCGTTGTTTGTTTAACTTTTTAGAGGCTGCAAATCACATTGCAATTAATGATTATTGTTGTCTACGCACAACCAAAAGTCAAAGGTCCCCCAGGGAGGATTTGCTTCCGACCAAAAGAACCTAAAATAGAAGAACTGGTTGCTGCAAAAACTTCTGGCAAATATCCTGCGTAAGTACATTCTGCCTTGTTAAGAATTTATTTAACGTTATGAATCAGTTTATATGCAACGTTATTTGCGAGGTATGTTTAAAATGCCGCAACGTCAACTTCCCAGTTAGTTTAAACATATTTATTTATAGCGGATTTGGAAACAAATTATTACAACTTATATTAATCCCTTTCCATTTTGTTCACTTAGCCGTCGAATGTCATTGCAGACAATTTCACACCAAACATGTTAACCATGATATACTGAAATGCTAAAGAATCGACTTCAAAAAATATAAGAGCACACTGTAATACACGGCATAGAGGGAAGATCAGAAGGCATAAAACAGAACTCAAAACATGCCGAACATAATTGGCTGACTTTTATGACAATCATATTTTGGCGTGCGTGTTGGTCAAAGAAAGTCATTGCCTTCAACGGCGAAACATCAAATTATATGTCAATTAGGAAAACAGGGTTTCAATGCATACTACACGATTTGCACATTAAAAATGACGTCATCAGTTCAACTGTCGACTGCAAACTGACTTTAGATAATAAAGAAGTAAATAAAACTCTTGTTTATGCATCCAAAATGCATATTTTAAATTTGAACATAAAAAATAATCTAATATTGCATTTTCAAGTCCGTCAGTAATGTATTCCAATTTGTTCAACTAGTTATACACATTTCATTATTCAGTCATATCCTTTAAATTTATAACATTAAAAGTATTTGGAACTATTACGATTGCTAATGTTATAAAAAGTAAAATCACAAAAATACTGAACTCAGAGGAAAATCAATTTGGAAAGTCCATAATCACATGGCAAAATCAAAAAACAAAACGCATCAATAAATGTGTCAGTCCGAAGTTAGAGGTAAGGTTAAGGGATTACAAGTATCACATTATATTAATGGCTTTTCAAAGCCTGACATTATAATAGACCTTTTAAACTATTGTTTACACCTACAGTGGACAACGACTACGACAGGTAAAATGTTAGTAGTAGTCTCAAAAGTAGTAATGGTGGTACATTATTTTCATTGATCAATAATTGAATTGAAAGGGAAAAAAACAACACGTTGTTTTATTTTTATTTTATAACATATGATAAGTATCATATGAAAATTGGGAAACCACAGATTATCAACAAAAGCTGGTTTGTTTTTTTAATAATATAGTTTTAAAAGATTATGTAGTACACATTTACTACAATGTATGTTTCTGTTACATGTATGTTATACATGAATGATTTTTATCTTTAATACGACCCATCTATTTCTCCTGTAAACTATAGGTGTCAATAGTCGGTGTCAAGAGTTGTTGAAAAGGTCTTATAAAACACACATAAAAATTGTAGTTCATAAAACACTTTAAGGTATTGGCTCACTAAACAAATGTAATATAACCTGGTGTTCCTGACAGAAAGAACACTATACCTGCTCATAACCTAAGATCCGTCTTCGGACTATGATATGTTCAAATATAAGTCCCATGTCAATTAGCTTATAGTAAAGAAGGAACTGTGCACGTGGAAAATCAGTGATTGGCTAGAATGGTACATATTTATCAGCTTAATTTATTGTGTTGGTCATAAAAGATCAGAAGTATAACTTCAATTATAGATTTGAAATCCTAGATTCAATAGCTTACATATGATCTTCAAACCTTGATAAACAAACACCTGATAAATGTCTTGATTGATCGATTGTTGGTTGCTTAACGTCCACAGGCACTTGAATACAGTATCATCTTTCAATATATATTGTAACATAAGACAATATTCAACGACCGACATGTATATATACATATTACAAAACAAATTCAAACTTTGAAAGACTTATTAAATTCATTTTAAAAATATATATTTATTCTCAAGGCATGAAAGGATAACGCATTTGGGATATCACAAAAATGACAGGAAACATAAGTGTTTAAATATCAGCAAACCTCGTTTAAATCCCCATCATAAAATAAAAAAAGCGTACAAACAACAACTACCATACAATATACAAACGAGTGTAGTTATACGCTTTAATTGAGACTAGTTAACTGTCTGATTATTTGCATATTCAATTGCAGTGCAGCTATTAAAAAAGCCATTGGTGCAATGCGTAGCAAAAAAAGAGAACTAGAGGACGCAAGAAGTTTTGGTAGGGGCAATTGTGAGAGATACAGTTTAAGGTAAGTTTGATAGAAATACATTAAAAATACTTTTTAAATATAGTGAAAAATCATGTCTTTTTTAAAAAACGCATGTTTTGTCGTTTGTTTAACCGGTCAGGAACACTACCTTATATGGATATACACTACAAACCATTAAAGTCTGAAATGGCCTATATCTGTACTCGACTGTACTGATTTTTACTCGACCAGTCTGAATTGGTCTGACTTTTACTTGACATTACTCGACCCCAGTCTGCACCATTCTTGACTGTACTGAATCGTACTTGACCCTTATCTTTGCCGTTGAAAATAGTCTGAACTATTACTCGACCAGTCTGAAACAGTCTTAACCCATTCTTGACATGTACTCGACCTATTTTTCCAGTCTAAACCATACTTAACCAAAGGTCTGAACAATACTCGACCAGTCTGAACCATACTAGACAGAAAAACCTGTACTTTTTTAACTGTTAAAATAAATTTCTTTTTAACTGACATATATATAACAACAGCAAACAAAATTTATAAAAAAAAAATTAACCTTATAAAAGAAATATATCTCTGATTATATTTAGGATAAAAAAAAATATTGTATATAACTTGTATCAAAAAGGGATAAAATCAAATAAATAAATAAAATTGTTTTTCTGATTAGTGGAGAAATATAAATTATAACCTCTGCTTGGGGCATAAATAAATAAGATCACATCTGGTCAGAGGTATTAAATTCTTTAACATTGATTCAAAATTGTAACATCCTGTTTAAATTAAATAACAAGGCCTTTCGAATATACATGTATGTACTAGATAAGTAATACACGAATTTAAGAAAATAATGCTTTCTTTTTACCTGTAAAACACACATGTACTGAGGTAATTAGAACATATTAAAGTGCTTTATGTATGCCATGTTAATTTGACAAAACAATACTTAAATTAATTGAATACTGTTTTGAATACATTTTTAATTTCAAGTTGTTGTTCAAATTTCATTTTTATTAAAAAAAAATTCAGTTGATAGATACAAAGAATATGTCTAGGTTGGATAAGACTTGGTCGAGTATGGTTCAGACTAGGTCGAGTATGGTTCAGACTAGGTCGAGTACGGTTCAGACTAGGTCGAGTACGGTTCAGACTCGTATAAAATGGTTAAGTACTGGTCAAGTACACATTCAGACTGTTAAGTATGGTTCAGACTACAGTCGAGTATTATCAAGTAAATCTCAGACGAATTCAGACTGGTCGAGTAAAAATCAGTACTGTCGAGTACAGATGTAGGCCATTTCAGACTTTTAATGGTTTGTAGTGATAGTAAACTAATGTCCTTGCAAATTTTGGCCGTTTGTTTATTTACGTATGGTGCATTGTTTCTTACCTGGGGTTTAGACCAATCCAATAAATGGGTAAGAAATCATGATGGAATACTACGTGTTAAGGTTATACCGAGAACATGTGTTATTTACTTTAAAACAACAAAATGCTATGTTTCCATGCATTGCGGGATAAATAATTTCAAATAGTGTTTCCACTATTATCTACAGGACTGTATAGTTTGTGATATATAATATTCGTTCTTTGCTCAAGTTTTAGATTTACCTAAAAAAAGACAGCAGTGGGATATCAGTGAAAATCACAATTACCCATAAGATACACTTTTAATTCGGGTAGTTCCAAAAAAAAGGATCCAGAAATTATAAAGGGGTTTACAAAAGACTTTTAAAATTTGCGTTTTATATCAGTTAGGATCACTAAAATGTCCCAGGTTTTCAAATAATGATGTAATAATAGTTCACTTACTTTTATTATAAAAAAATAATTTGAATTGAAGAAGGGTATATGTTTTAACTCTAAACAAACCATGATATGTGATAATGAATCTAAAAAAAAGATTCATTTAATTTTTAGTTGTTTAGGAGGAATTGTGGATACTAAATGAAGAAATTGCAAGGTTCATGTTTAGGAAATAGAAACCCCAAAACTGATATTGATCAAAAACAAAATATATAGTGCAAATTAGCATTGTATGGCAAAAAAGATGAGGTTTAATTTTATTATAAGTAGTTAAAGAGGTTATATGAGTGTATTCAAAGGTAAAACATATCAGACAAGAAGAATGTACAGACGAA